>NW_026652281.1:17479306-17482246 GCF_009828535.3 Hylobates moloch
AACAGAAATTATAACAAACTGTCTCTCAGACCACAGTGCAATCAAACTAGAACTCAGGATTAAGAAACTCACTCAAAACCGCTCAACTACATGGAAACTGAACAACCTGCTCCTGAATGACTATTGGGTACATAATGAAATGAAGGCAGAAATAAAGATGTTCTTTGAAACCAACGAGAACAAAGACACAACCTACCAGAATCTCTGGGACACATTCAAAGCAGTGTGTAGAGGGAAATTTATAGCACTAAATGCCCACAAGAGAAAACAGGAAAGATCCAAAATTGACACCCTAACATCACAATTAAAAGAACTAGAAAAGCAAGAGCAAATGCATTCAAAAGCTAGCAGAAGGCTAGAAATAACTAAAATCAGAGCAGAACTGAAGGAAATACAGACACAAAAAAACCTTCAAAAAATTAATGAATCCAGGAGCTGGTTTTTTGAGAAGATCAACAAAATTGATAGACCGCTAGCAAGACTAATAAAGAAGAAAAGAGAGAAGAATCAAATAGATGCAATAAAAAATGAAAAAGGGGATATCACCACCGATCCCACAGAAATACAATCTACCATCAGAGAATACTACAAACACCTCTATGCAAATAAACTAGAAAATCTAGAAGAAATGGATAAATTCCTCGACAAATACACCCTCCCAAGACTAAATCAGGAAGAAGTCGAATCTCTGAATAGACCAATAACAGGTTCTGAAATTGTGGCAATAATCAATAGCTTACCAACCAAAAAGAGTCCAGGACCGGATGGATTCACAGCTGAATTCTACCAGAGGTACAAAGAGGAACTGGTACCATTCCTTCTGAAACTATTCCAATCGATAGAAAAAGAGGGAATCCTCCCTAACACATTTTATGAAGCCAGCATCATCCTGATACCAAAGCCAGGCAGAGACACAACCAAAAAAGAGAATTTTAGACCAATATCCTTGATGAACATTGATGCAAAAATCCTCAATAAAATACTGGCAAACCGAATCCAGCAGCACATCAAAAAGCTTATACACCATGATCAAGTGGGCTTCATCCCTGGGATGCAAGGCTGGTTCAACATACGCAAATCAATAAATGTAATCCAGCATATAAACAGAACCAAAGACAAAAACCACATGATTATCTCAATAGATGCAGAAAAGGCTTTTGACAAAATTCAACAACCCTTCATGCTAAAAACTCTCAATAAATTAGGTATTGATGGGACGTATCTCAAAATAATAAGAGCTATATACGACAAACCCACAGCCAATATCATACTGAATGGGCAAAAACTGGAAGCATTCCCTCTGAAAACTGGCACAAGACAGGGATGCCCTCTCTCACCGCTCCTATTCAACATAGTGCTGGAAGTTCTGGCCAGAGCAATCAGGCAGGAGAAGGAAATAAAGGGTATTCAATTAGGAAAAGAGGAAGTCAAACTGTCCCTGTTTGCAGATGACATGATTGTATATCTAGAAAATCCCATTGTCTCAGCCCAAAATCTCCTTAAGCTGATTAGCAACTTCAGCAAAGTCTCAGGATACAAAATCAATGTACAAAAATCACAAGCATTCTTGTACACCAATCACAGACAAACAGAGAGCCAAATCATAAGTGAACTCCCATTCACAATTGCTTCAAAGAGAATAAAATACCTAGGAATCCAACTTACAAGGGATGTGAAGGACCTCTTCAAGGAGAACTACAAACCACTGCTCAATGAAATCAAAGAGGATACAAATAAATGGAAGAACATTCCATGCTCATGGGTTGGAAGAATCAATATCGTGAAAATGGCCATACTGCCCAAAGTAATTTATAGATTCAATGCCATCCCCATCAAGCTACCAATGACTTTCTTCACAGAATTGGAAAAAACTACTTTAAAGTTCATATGGAACCAAAAAAGAGCCCGCATTGCCAAGTCAATCCTAAGCCAAAAGAACAAAGCTGGAGGCATCACGCTACCTGACTTCAAACTATACTACAAGGCTATAGTAACCAAAACAGCATGGTACTGGTACCACAACAGAGATATAGATCAATGGAACAGAACAGAGCCCTCAGAAATGATGCTGCATATCTACAACTATTTGATCTTTGACAAACCTGACAAAAACAAGAAATGGGGAAAGGATTCCCTATTTAATAAATGGTGCTGGGAAAACTGGCTAGCCATATGTAGAAAGCTGAAACTGGATCCCTTCCTTACACCTTATACAAAAATTAATTCAAGATGGATTAAAGACTTACATGTTAGACCTAAAACCATTAAAATCCTACAAGAAAACCTAGGCAATACCATTCAGGCCATAGGCGTGGGCAAGGACTTCATGTCTAAAACACCAAAAGCAATGGCAACAAAAGCCAAAATTGACAAATGGGATCTCATTAAACTAAAGAGCTTCTGCACAGCAAAAGAAACTACCATCAGAGTGAACAGGCAACCTACAGAATGGGAGAAAATTTTGGCAACCTACTCATCTGACAAAGGGCTAATATCCAGAATCTACAATGAACTCAAACAAATTTACAAGAAAAAAACAAACAACCCCATCAAAAAGTGGGCAAAGGACATGAACAGACACTTCTCAAAAGAAGACATTTATGCAGCCAGAAAACACATGAAGAAATGCTCATCATCACTGGCCATCAGAGAAATGCAAATGAAAACCACAGTGAGATACCATCTCACACCAGTTAGAATGGCCATCATTAAAAAATCAGGAAACAACAGGTGCTGGAGAGGATGTGGAGAAATAGGAACACTTTTACACTGTTGGTGGGACTGTAAACTAGTTCAACCATTGTGGAAGTCAGTGTGGCGATTCCTCAGGGATCTAGAACTAGAAATACCATTTGACCCAGCCATCCCATTACTGGGTATATACCCAAAGGAGTATAAATCATGCTGCTATAAAGACACATGCACACGTATGTTTATTGC
>NW_026652281.1:17487246-17619624 GCF_009828535.3 Hylobates moloch
GCACTATTCACAATAGCAAAGAGTTGGAACCAACCCAAATGTCCAACAACAATAGACTGGATTAAGAAAATGTGGCACATATACACCATGGAATACTATGCAGCCATAAAAAATGATGAGTTCGTGTCCTTTGTAGGGACATGGATGAAACTGGAAAACATCATTCTCAGTAAACTATCGCAAGGACAAAAAACCAAACACCGCATGTTCTCACTCATAGGTGGGAATTGAACAATGAGAACTCATGGACACAGGAAGGGGAACATCACATTCCGGGTACTGTTGTGGGGTGGGGGGTGGGGGGGGCGGGGACAGCATTAGGAGATATACCTAATGCTAAATGACGAGCTAATGGGTGCAGGAAATCAACATGGCACATGGATACATATGTAACAAACCTGCACATTGTGCACATGTACCCTAAAACCTAAAGTATAATAAAAAAAAATAAAAATAAATAAAAATAAAAACAAAATAAAATAAAAATAAAATAAAAATAAAATAAAATAAAATAAAATTCTTGCTTGGCAGACCTGTGTACAAATAAAAAAGTGCTTGTTAAATATCATTGTATTGGGCTAGGTGTGGGGGCTCATGCCTGTAATCCTGGTGCTTTTGGGGACTGAGATGGGATGATTGCTTGAGAGCAGGAGTTTGAGATCAGCCTGGGCAATATGGAAAGACCCCTGTCCCTACAAAAAATAAAAAATAAAATAGTCTGCCATGGTGGCATGTGCCTGTAGTCTCAGCTATTCAGGAGGCTGAGGTGGGAGGACTGCTTGAGCCCAGGAGTTTGAGGCTTCAGTAAAACCATGTACTGAACATTCTGCTAACCTGGAAGATTTCAAACAAGCAAGGAATATAGACTTCACAAATGTGCAGTTTGGGGCCAGGAGCTAAGTAAGATATAGTGGATGTTGAACAGCTATTAGCATCCTAAATTTTTATCACGCACTGAGGTTTTTCCAGTTCTAAAATTTTGTTTCTATAATTTTGAGGATAAAGAAAAGAATATATAAGCAGACGTTAAATTTTATGGCACAAATCTAAGTACTGCTTGGGAAGATTAACAATGATGATAATGATTAAAAGTTGATATTTTGGTTTTAAAATTTTTGCTAATGATTAATTAGGGCACAAAAGGAAGAATTTTTATCTTTTTCCTTCCATATTGAGAAATACACAAACCAAACTTTTCCAGCTTCTTTGGGCTTTCTACTATTTCCCAACAGTACTTACTTAGGATAAAAACTGAGCATTGTAAACTGTTCTCAATAACTATTTTAGTTATATTAATTATCTTAAAAGCTAGCTTTCCTCTGAATTCAATCAACAAGTATTTTGGGAACCACTTACTATGTGCAAGCCATGGGGAATGCAAAGACAAATAAGAAGTCCTTATTGTTTTACATTACACAGATTGACTTTATTATATTTATTGTGTTCTTTAATGAAAAATACTAATTGTGGAATATGCTCAGCCTACTCTTCTCTCTCTTGGGATAACAAAAACATAGGGCATGATTTTCTTGTATGTCCACATAAAAGAGCCACAATATCTGTGACTTCTCAGAAGCCAGAAGCTGTTCTAGGACCATAGTTTCAATATTGGCAGAAACTTCCTCTATACAAATGACTTCCAAATCCACATCCCTAGCTTTGAACACTTCTGAATTCTAGTCATAAATCTCCAACCACTTGGTGGAAATGCACTTGAATCCTCTGTTCACCTCAGCTGAACTTGACCATAAACTGTCGTCATCACACCCCTACTCACAAAAAGACTTTTTTTTTTTTAAATGGTGAGTACTATCATCGCTGTGTTCACCAAGGGTTGAAACTGAAGTTACTGTAGATTCCTCTCTCTTCCTTTTACATCGTGATCAGTCTGTCAGTTCGTACTTCATAACATCTCCCATATTAGACTCTTCCTGCTGACTTCCGAAGCCATCACTCTAAGTTTAAACCCTTATCATCTGTCACTTACCTTCTCACCTCTAGACTCCCTGTCTTCTAATCTAGCCAGGCATTATTTCCACATTAGTCTTCGAAAGGTGCTACTTAGATCTCTAAAGGCATTTCCAGTTCAAAGATATTACTACGTTTTATATTGTGCAATTCCAATTGATTTTTTTGTTTAAAAGATTTTAACTGACAAAAAATTATATATATTTATCATGCACAACATGTTGTTTTGAAATATGTATAATTTGTGGAATGACTGAATTGAGCTAATTAACATATGCATTACCGCACATACTTATCACCTTTTTTTTTTTTGTGGTGAGAACAGTTAAAATCTGTTTTAGCAATTTCCAAGACTACAATACATTGTTATTAACTACAGTCACCAAGTTGTACAATAGATTTCTTGAACTTATTCTTCCTATCTAATTGAAATTCTGTATCCTTTGACTAACATCTCCCCACTCCCCTCCTCCCTGCCGCCCCATACACCATCCCACACTACTTCTATGAGTTCAACTTTTTAAGATTTTACATATAAGTGAGCTCATGCAGTATTTGCTTTTCTGTGCCAGGCTTATTTCACTTAGCATATTGTCCTCCAGGTTCATCCATGTTGTTATAAGTGACATGATTTTCTTCTTTTGTAAGGCTGAATAGTATTCAATTGTGTACATATATAGCACATTTTTTAAAATCCATTCATCTGATAATGGACACAGATTGATTCCATATCTTGGCTGCTGTAAATAATGCTGCAATAAATATGGGAGTACATATATCTCTTCCACATACTGATTTCATTTCTTTGGATATATAGCCAGAAATGGGATTGCTTAATCATGTGGTTAGTTCTATTTTTTATTTTTAATATTTTTGAGAACCCTAGTTCTAATATGTTATAATTCTATTATTCTTCTACTCAAGAACATTAGAACTTCTCTGTTATTTAGAAGATTAAGCCCAAATTGGCATTCAAGGATTTCCACAGTCTGGTTCTAGCACACATTTCCAATGCTGTCTTCCATTACACCCTTATCAGGACCCTCTGCAGCAGGTTTAGCAGTGCATTCATGCCTTAGTACACTTCCATACTTTATTTATCTGTTTTGTTTTTCCTCTGTATCCATGCATTTATCACCTGTCCAAGCTAAGCCCTGGTATGTTATTTTTTTCTTCAATAAAATCTTCCTTGTCTACTCCATTTGTAGTGATCTCTCTATTGGCTGCACCAACAGCAATGTCTATGCTTCTCTATGGCCTTGCTGCATGTGTGATGTTTATAATTCTCCTATTTAAATGGAGGTTGCCCATTATTTTCTATATCTCTAACCTCATGCACATAAAGCAGCTCTCAGTAAGTGCTTGCTGACTAGCCAACTGAATTAATGATTTAGTAAATGGAGAATGAATGAAGAGTTGGGACAAGCTGACTTTTGACCACTGAAAACTTTAAGAATGGCATTGTGTTCTTCCCAAGTGCTTACACTGGACTGTAATCAAGTCAGGAAGAAGAGATCATCTGTCCCTCAGGAAGAAATTCGAGGCTGGGAAAGTTAGTCAGGAAATTTCTGTTGGAGTGCCCAAAGGGCATATGTAGTCCTACATCCTTATGAATCTCAAGTCTCTGAATATTTTGTGAAGATTGTAGACATTTGCAGAGAGATAAAAAGATTTCAGGATTTGCTTTCGTTGTCTGGAATAAATGGAAAACCAAAGGTTTCCAATTTTCTTTCCAGACTTTTGGGAAATGCATCTGCCTTAAAGGCACTAAGCATTCCTCTGCACTGGGTCAAGAGGCTTTGAAAAATATTCACTGACCTGTATTGGATGGTTATCATTAGAACTGTCAGCTGCAGTATGGGATGCCACATTCTTAGAGGTGTTCAAAGGCTTGGCATAATTAGGATTACCTTGGGGTTCGGAGCTAAGAGTTTATCTGCCCAGATTGGCACACAAACAAGTCCACAGAATACTTAAAGGGTCTATTAAATAATTTTCTCTATGTAATGGAACTGAGAGGAAAACTGATTTATTCTGTATCCCTTTTTTTTTTTTTTTAAGACGGAGTTTCACTCTTTTTGCCCAGGCTGGAGTGCAGTGGTGCAGTCTCAGCTCACTTCAACTTCTGCCTCCTGGTTTCAAGTGATTCTCTGCCTCAGCCTCCCAAGTAGCTGGGATTACAGGCACCCGCCACCACACCTGGCTAATTTTCTATTTTTAGTAGAGATGGGGTTTCACCATGTTGGCCAGGCTGATCTCGAACTCCTGACCTCAGGTGATTCACCCGCCTTGGCCTCCCAAAGTGCTGGGAATACAGGCATGAGCCACCATACCCAGCCAACTCTGTATCCTCTTTACTGACAATATTATGTACCATGTAGGCTTGTACATTTGTATGGAGTAAGCATGATGAAATATTAAAAAGTTATTCATTTTATTTTAAGATTGTTTTATTGTGATGTGGTTAAAAAGTGAAATGAAGAATTTGTCTGAAGACCTTCATTCTACTACTAATCAGTTAGTTGTGTACATGGTTAAGATATTTCCCCTTGGCCAAACTTTCATCACCATCCACTGCTTAGGATCTATGTGATTGTCGGCCAAACAAGTTGACTCTGTAGAAGCTCTAATTACACAACTTTCTATAATTGGTTTTCTACACTGCAGTAGAAAGAAGACTTCCTTTTCCCCTTTGCACACTTTTTTTTTTTTTTTTGTGAGTCAGAGGAATGATAAAAGCCTTTTCCTGACAATGTGATGGTGGTTTAGTGTGAGGCTGGGCTTTCACAATAACCAAAGAATACATACACCATTTCTGTGTTCTCTGGTAGGTATTCTGAGCCTGAGAATATTCCTCTGTTCTTTTTCTTAGGAGGTTCACTGAAGATCAATGTTTCTGAGACTTGCTTCTATTTCTTCTTAAATGCTCAAGCAGAAGTCTTAGGTTTACTCAGTCTTTCCCTCAAAAAACACTCCCTGTAGAACTGTATTACATTTCCTAGTCTTTGAGAATTCCCAGGGCACCATGACTGCTAATGAATCTTTGTTAGTTTTAAACAGTTGACTACTTAATATCAGTACCACAATGGTGACAGAGGCACCTCGCTAAGAAATTAGTAACATCAATAAACGATTGATTAAAGATGAAGGTGGGTTACTAAAGATGACCCTTTTGACTAGAAATCACTCATTCCTTTAACAAATGTTTTCTGAATACCTACTTTATGCACTATGCTAGTAACTGGGGATACACTGGTGAACAAGATAGGAAGCTTCCTTAGATTTGTGGATCTTATGGTTTTGTGTTTTTTTTTGAGATGGAGTTTTACTCTTGTTGCCCAGGCTGGAGTGCAATGGCACAATCTTGGCTCACTGCAACCTCTGCCTCCCAGTTCAAGCGATTCTCCTGCCTCAGCCTCCTGAGTAGCTGGGATTACAGGTGTGCACCACTATGCCCAGCTGATTTTTTATTTTTAGTAGAGACGGGGTTTTGCCATGTTGGTCAGGCTGGTCTTGAACTCCTGACCTCAGGTGATCTGCCCACCTTGGCCTCCCAAAGTGCTGGGATTACAGGCGTGAGCCACTGCGCCCAGCTGGATCTTATGTTCTAATAGGCAAGACAAACAATAGACAAGTAGAAAAGTGAATAAATAACATAATTGCACATTCCACTGTGTTATTAGTGAAATAATCAAGCACTGCGATTGGGCGATCATGGAAGTCTTTTCTGAGGAGGTGACATTTATGCAGAAACTTGATGGCCATAGGATAGCTAGATGCATGAAAAGTTAAGGAAGAGCTTCCCAAGAAGATGGATCAGCAAGTGTAAAGGCTTAACTTAAGGGTGGAAAGGTTGGTATTTTCTAGAAACTGACAGATGAATATGACTAGAGCATAGCGAGCAAGGGGAAAAGTGAAACTAGGTGAGGTGGAGTAATGCGTGGGATCCAAATTATTTAGAGAGAATCTTGAAGGGCAAGATACGAAAATTGTTCATTATGGAATTCTCAGTGGAATGAGACAGGCTGAAGGGCAGTCCATTTTAATCAGGGTAGTAAATTTTATTTCGAAGAATCATTCTGATTGCTGTAAAGAGGTGGGGGTGGAAGAAGGTTAAAAGCAAGGAGGCCAATTAGGAGATATATATATATAAAAATATCTTCTGTTTTCTCCTAGAGATTCATCTTGTGGATCAGCCTAGGAGGCTGATCTGTAGTATGATTAATTAAACAGGGTTCCTAGGCTCTCTGGCTTTCAGTAGGGTGTGACCAACACCCATCTGGGGATGGGAGAAAAAGTGTGAGGTTAGGCTAATATTCTCCTGGCCTCTTCTTACAAGGGCTGTTTCTTTCAATTAAGATCCTTACATCTCTCACGGTGGCCTTCTCTATCGAACTCTTTCTCCTTTTGGGTTCTAGTACCCTTCTTCCCTCATCTCTTCTGACCAGGTTTGATAACAGCTCTGCTGCTAGGGTTCCTGCAAGCCCTCTTTCTCTACACCTGTATGTTTGTTTGAAGATAAACCTTGAAGTTCTAGATCATCCATGTCGGACATATTCTTTCAGCTGAATCATGCCCCAGGATTCCTTCTTTCACTTTGTACAGAGCAGAACACCATGCACTAGTTACTAATGCCAGGGAGGACACCAACTACATGGAGGATAGCAAAGATCATCACCATGTCAACCACCAGGAAGAGAAGTCCAACTTGGCATTGGAGTCACCAAGGAAAACAACACAGTCAAGCACTGGATGGGACAGTGCTTTTACTCACACAGAGAAGACATAGAGCAAGATCAGCTCCAATAGTATGTGTTGCTTCCCATGGCTAACAGGTCCCCTGGCAGCTGACAGAGGGCAGTTGCCCTACATACAGCTCTCTTGTGTCACAGTAGAATGACCCCTTTTTCTCCCCTGTGGACTCTGAAATACTGAAAGATGGGGGTATGCTTGAGAGCCATTGACACACATGCTTAAGCGGAGCCAAGGAGCATAATTGAGCTTGAAACAGAGGGGTGGGAAACAGGCTCACTGAAACCTCTGCCTCCCGGGTTCAAGTGATTCTCATGCCTCAGCCTCCTGAGTAGCTGGGATTACAGGGACCCGCCACCATGCCAGCTAATTTTTGTATTTTCAGTAGAGATGAGGAGTGCAGTCCAGTACATCTCAGCCTTATTTTACCCAGCCCCTATTCAAGATGGAGTTGCTCTGGTTCACACACCTCTGACAATTCTAGTGAAAGGGAAAACAAAAAAATCATAGCAAAACTGAAATTCAAAAAAAGTACTAGTATAGATTGCAGTTATTTGTAAGAAAAAAGGAAAGGAATAGCTAAAAAGATTAAAAAAAGGCTTAGGGAGATCGGAGACTATTTAAAAACATCTTTTTGAAATCTCAGGATATATATTCACACACACACACACACACAATGAAAGTTGTTAGAATCAAGATGAAGTCACTTATGCCAAACCCTAACAAAACGAAGTCAGAAGGTCATAAAGGAGGGGCTCTCACACACACATTCCTATGATGAAAACTATTAGAAAGACTCTGAAAATCACAACCTTGCACAAAGGCCACTGCAACTTTATACAACAACTACTTCTGGAAGTGCATCTGCCCAACAACTGTCTAGTTAGCCTTGAACTGATGCCACCCTTCTTATTGATCCTTGTAGCCAAAGATAATTATTTCAAAATAATGTATGTAATCTTCCTCATTTTGCCTTTGAAACCATTGCCATCCTTTGCCTCCTTAGAGGCCTGTGCCCCCTCCATGGTTCACCATGGCATGTGTATTCCTGGATTGCAATTTGTCATTTATTCCTGAATAAGCTAATTTTAGAGCCACTCCCTCTGTTGCTATATTAGTTTGATAACGTATATATACATGTATGTCATGAATGAAAAGGATACAGATATTTTACAAAAGCCCCAAACTAACCAAAAGAAAACTCTAAACTGCAACATATGATGTGTTTAATGGACCCTTTACTGAAAAAGTGTCTCCCAAGAAAATTTGAATATTAATCAACTGAGGGGAACTGTACAGCTTACAAAGTAAGACAACCAGTGTTGGCCCAAGAAACAGTATGGGGTGAGATTTGCAAGAGGTGCCCAAGGTTCTGAAAGCCATCACAGGGAGAAAGGCTTGTTGATTGTCCTGATAGAAAAGGTGGGCTTACATGAGAAAAGGAAAGAATTACTGAACAATCTGTGGGCAAAGCAATTTTTTTTTTTTTTTGAGATGGAGTCTTGCATTGTCGCTCAGGCTGGAGTGCGGTGGCGCAATCTCGGCTCACTGCAACCTCTGCCTCCCAGGTTCAAGCAATTCTCTTGCCTCAGCCTCCTGAGTAGCTGGGATTACAGGCACCTGCCACCACGCTTGGCTAATTTTTTGTATTTTTAGTAGAGATGGGGTTTCAATATGTTGGCCAGGCTGGTCTGGAACGCCTGACCTTGTGATCCACCCGCCTCGGCCTCCCAAAATGCTGGGATTATAGGCGGGAGCCACTGCGCCCGGCCGAGCAAAGTAATTTTACCCTCAATCTAGAAGGTGTTTGCCCTGTGAAATTGCCATTGGGTGTGGAATTGGGCTCTGTGTAGGTCTAGGAAGCCATTTTGCAAAAATATACTTTAACATTTAAACTACTCTGTGAGAAAATGTACTTCCAGTTATTCATGTAGGCAAAGGAGGAAGAGCAGTAGGGTTGATGATCCTAATCAATGACCTAACATTTGAATTACTTTAGATCGCTGGTTCTGAACAGAGCGTGATTTTGCTCTTTGGAGGATTTATAGTAATGTCTGAATGCATTTTTGGTTATCACAACTTGAGGAGGTTTTATTGGCATCTAGTGGGTGGGAGCCAAGGATGCTGCTAAACATCCCACCATACACAGGACAGCTCCCACAACGTAGCATTATCTGGCCCCAAATGTTAATAGTGCCAAGGTTGAGAAATCCTGCTTCTGGATAACCTATTTGAGAAACTGATTATTATTTTATTTTCCTGACAGTTTACAGCTTAGGCTAATTGCATTAAAACCCAACTACTTGTGTTTGGGAAAGAAATGACTTATATATTTCATGTCGTCCCTCAAATCTGTGGGACAGCAAGTTATCCCATAATAGGATTTTACTGTATGAAGCTTTATTACAATCCATAAAGACTAACCAATTGATACCGTGTGTGAGCTTTTTTTTTTTGGGTGGGGAGGTGGAATAGGGCAGAAATATTGTATGCAGAAGCAATTTTGGGTTTCCTAATTTGTTTTGGGTAAGTCACGACTTGGGTGATAAACCTACTGATAATTTTGGTTTGATTGTCTTAACATTTCCTTGGATTTATGAGCGACTGGGATAAAATTAGTTTGAAATAAAATGTATTCATTAAATTACCGGCTCTTTGGTTTTTGTTTTTCCAAAAAGGATATAATTTTTTACTGGGATATAATTTTTTTCTGGAATATATACTTAACTCCACTTCTTTGATGGGTAATTTTCACCTCAAAAACATCAAAGAGTTTTCCCACCCCATCTAAAACTAGAAAATTTGTAACCTATGTTTTCAGAGATTTTAGGGGCAATGTACAATGAGCAATTGCTCCAGCTGAAGGAGCAATGTGGAAATGGACTGATCACAGTTTGAAAAATCAAGCTAGACTGACACAACCTCTAGCCAAGAAATACATTTGACTCAAGTATTCCATTGGTATTATGAGCTTTTGAAAAATGAAGAGTCTTCCTGGCTGCAGAGTAAATATACTAATTCTCCACTTCCATTTCTGGAGGCTTCTCAGAAATGTAAATGCACAGAGAAAACATAATAAATGTGCTCCCTTGGTGAGAGTGAAGGAAAAGTTCAGCAGTAAATAACTTACTGAGCTCATTGTAAATTCTTAAAATCTCCTTTCCATCATCATATTCTTTTAAATGCAAACTCAAAGCAAAAAAAAAAAAAAAAGCTCATCCCAGGCTTGTCTTTTATGTCAGCAGTGTGGGAGGATTAATAAATGTTATGAGATTTTCTGAAAAATAAAGGCACTTTTCAGAGTGAATAAAGTAGTTTTAATAGATACAAATGCCATTTTCCTCAACATCAGTTTTGAATTTTCCCTAAGGTGAGTAGACAGATAAGGGAGACAGCCAGGGTAACTGGTTGGTTGTTTTACTGTGGATACCCCAACATGAATGGCAGTTCAAGGGTTCAGTTTTCAGTGTTGTCTGTCACTGCACCTTCCCCGTTGTTATGCTCCCTATATATTTCTAATATTTTCTTCCTTCGAACCAAGTTGATGCCAGAGACACGAAGCTGGGAGAGCTTGCTCCAAATTACCACACATATTCTATGTATAGATTTTTGAGGTGTATAGCGATAAGTTTTCTAAACCTCTGATCTACGTAATATTTATCTCTCCCTCTTCGCCATCCCTGGGATACTTGCATCAACATTCCCTTCTATGCTCAGGTTCTGTTGTCAGAATAAAGCCTACTAGTTGAGTCTATGTAATTTAAGTCTATAGTCTCAGATAAAGAACTCCTGGGCTCCTTTTCTCCTCCTCCTCCCTCTCCCTCTCCTTCTCTTCCTCCTTGTATCTTCTTGATGATTTTATGTCATTAAACCCACCTGAGATTCTTCCCGGCTACATAGGACTTTCACTTGCTTATTTTGGGGTATGGCTGCAGCTGATAGGTAACTGTGTCTATTTCCTCCTTCAGTATATTTACTACCATGTACCATTCAAACTTTTCCATATACCTTCCCAAGATATTTTCAAATATGTGTTTCATTTACTTGGGGATTATTCTAAATTACGTAGAGCTCAATGAGAAGGTCTGCTAGAGCATGACTGAGTTTGATCCTGGGTCTGAAAGCGTCAGTTAGCTAAAACCTCCCTGTAGTTCCAAGACACACTATATTATTGCTTATCTGCTTCTTCTTTAATCTTGCTAGAATTTGATATACTTTTGGATTCAATAATCTTATTCCAACTCAGGAGAGAGTTGAATTCCGGGAAGTTAGAGAAGGAGTAACTGTGAGTATTAGTTCTTGCTATAGGTAAAGCAATAGAACAGCAAAGAGCAAGATGCATAGAACTTAGTCAACTTAAAATGTATTTTTTGAGACGTATGTTATTGAAATATAATTCATGCACCATAAAATTTACCCTTTTAAAGTATACAACCCAGTGTTTTGTTTTTTTTTGTTCAGGATTTTCACAAGGTTGTGCCACGCTTACCACTATGTAATTTTAGAACATTTTCATAATCCTAGACTTATTTTTGACCTGAAAATGTACTTTCGCCTTGTAATGGCTTAAGAGGGAGAAAGATGATGTGGTAGAAGAATAATAGCCCCTCAAATATGTCTACATGCTAATTTCTGGAACCTGTGATCATGCTAAATTACATGGAAAAGGATATTACAGTTGTAGATGAAATTACAGTTGCTAATAATTGGGAGATTATTTTGGATATCTGGGTGCGCCCAATGTAATCACAAAGGTCCTTGAAAATAGAAGAGAGAGTTCAAGGAGTCTGTCAGAGTCAGAGAAGGAGATGTGATGATGAAAGCAGTGGTCAAAGTGTTGTGATCATCGATTTGAAGATGCAGAAAAGGCTGCAAGCCAAAGAATCCAGATGAGATATGGAAGTGGGAAAAGGCAAGGAAACAGATTCGCCATAGAGGCTCCGGGAGGAATGCAGCCTGATGACACATTGATTATAGCCCAGTGAGACCCACTTTGGTCTTCTGTAACATAGTACATTTGCGTTGTTTTAAGCCACCAGCTTTGTGGTAACTTGTTACAGTAGCCATAGGAAACTTACACAGATTGAGAAAGATGGTAGGCGGGAGAGTGATGGAAGCAGGAAGGGAGAGAGAGGGAGGATCAACCATTAAATACTACTTGTATGGCTAGCCCCATTTGATGATGTCTCAGACTAAGAGCTCGCTTTGTCATTTCACTTGATCCTGTTGGTCTTTAAAAGAGTGTTTGACAGTAGAGGCTCTTTCCTTAAATGCTTGTAGATCATTTGATATGTTTCTTTTGGTTAGAGCACAGGAATTCCACTAATGTTGATGTGAATGGACTAGAACTTTGACTGGTCTTGATAATTTACTGGGTTTCTCAAGAAACTGTTGGGAAGTGGAACTTGTTAATCAGGGTGAACAAAGAGCTGTACACCTCCATTCCCACCTACTGACTCCACTTCAGTTGAAGCTAATTGCACAAGAGAAACCCCTTGATATCAAGAAGGAGTCAGGTATTAACTTGATTATAGTGCTATGACTCAGTTTTGCTTATGAACAGTTTAAAACATCAAAGTCTGACAAAGTTTAAAAGTAGAAAGAACATGAATGGTAATGTAGTATGCTTTTCATTTTTTTTTAAGAAAAATTTTAAAAGGTTCTGTAAAATCTGTTGTTAGCTTTTTTTTTCCTAAAAGCAAAATGGAAATGAATATTAAAATTAATTTTTCATTTTTGCTTTCTAAAATAAAAATATATTAAGGGCTGGGCACAGTGGCTCACAAATGTAATCCCAGCACTTTCAGAGGCTGAGGTGGGACGATCGGCTGAGCCCAGGAGTTCAAGACCAGCCTGGGAAACATGGTGAGACTCTGTCTCTAAAGAAATTTGAAAAATTAGCCAAGTGTAGCGGTGTGTGCCTATAGTCCCAGCTACTTGGGAGGCTGAGGTGGGAGGATCACTTGAGCCCAGGAGGTTGAGGCTGCAGTGAGCTGTTTTCACACCACTGCACTCTAGCCTGGGCAACAGAGTGAGACCCTGTCTCAAAAAAAAAATTAAAACAAAATAAAAATAAAAAGAACAGGCAACCTACAGAATGGGAGAAAATTTTTGCAATCTATCCATCTGATAAAGGGCTAATATCCAGATTCTACAGGGAACTTAAACAAATTTACAAGAGAAAAACAACCCCATCAAAAAGTGGGCAAAGGATATGAACAGATACTTCTCAAAAGAAGACATTTATGTGGCCAATAAACATGAAAAAAAGCTCATCATCACTGGTCATTAGAGAAATGCAAATCAAAACCACAATGAGATGCCACCTCATGCCAGTCAGAATGGTGATTATTAAAAAATCAGGAAATCACAGATGCTGGCGAGGCTGTGGAGAAATAGGAATGTGTTTACACTGTTGGTGGGAGTGTAAATTAATTCAACCATTGTGGAAGACAGTGTGGTGATTCCTCAAGGATCTAGAACCAGAAATACCGTTTGACCCGGCAATCCCATTACTGGGTATATACCCAAAGAAGTATAAATCATTCTACTATAAATACACATGCACACATATGTTTACTGCAAAAGTATTTACAATAGGAAAGACTTGGAACCAACTCAAATGCCCATCAATGATAGACTGGATAAAGAAAATGTGGCACATATATACCATGGAATATTATGCAGCCTTAAAAAAGGTTGAGCTCATGTCCTTTGCAGGGACATGGATGAAGCTGGAAGCCATCATTCTCAGCATACTAACACAGGAACAGAAAACCAAACACTGCATGTTCTCACTCATAAGTGGGAGTTGAACAATGAGAACACATGGACACAGGGAGGGGAACATCACACACCAGGGCCTGTCCAGGGTTGGGGGCAAGGGGCGGGAGAGCATTAAGACAAATACTTAATGCATACAGGGCTTATAACCTTAGATGATGGGTTGATAGGTGCAGCCAACCACCATGGCACATGTATACCTATGTGAAAAACCTGCACATTCTGCACATGTATCCCTATGTGAAAAACCTGCACATTCTACACATGTATCCCAGAGCATAAAAGTAAAATTAAAAAAGAATTTTGGCAACAACTGGAAATGTAACGGAAAATACATGAAATCTGAGGGTTCTGGGAAGATGGCTGAGTAGGATGCACCAGGAATCTGTCTCTCTACCTAACAACAATTGTACTGGCAGAATCATCTGATGCAACTATTTCGGAAGTCTGAAGTCTATTGAAGGCTCGCAACTTTCTGGGGAAGGCTTAAATAGTAAATTGTAGTTAATTTGTGTCAATTTTGGTTTAGTAAGGTTGCAACTACTCATTCTCTACCCCTCAGCTACATGGCAGGCAGGCATTCATGTGCTTCTGAAGCAACCTGCACACAACTTGCAGGAGCCAGAGTGGGCAAAAAGGACCCCGTGCTCCACATGTTGGGGATCTGTGCTCTGATTGCTGATTGCTGCTTCTGATCAGAGAGGTGCAGATAAAGAGGCAGGCAGTCATTGTGGTTGCATTCCTCTCCCCCTACATTGTTGCAAGCCTCTCCCTCTCTGGCTGAAGTAACTTCCAGGGAATTTAAAGGGCTGGTACCTTTTCCCTGCTTATTTTTTTTCTCTGTTTGGGAGCTACACATGAAAGACTAGGACATTAAAAAGCAATTGCATATACAGGGAGAATTAGAAAGTGACTGCACATGCCCAGAGAAAGGTGCAGGCTCAGAAAAGAATTGAGAAGACCTTAAGTTTGCACCTCAGTGAAGTTTATACCTCACAAGTTTAATCCTTGGCACATAGATAGCCTACAACAATAATAAAAACAACAAAAGGCAGCAAGCCCTGGGAAAAGGACACAATATAATTTCCAGAATTACCACAATATTAGATTCAAATGTCCAGTTTTCAACCAAAAAGTCACATGGCATACAAAGAAACAGGAAAATATGTCTCACTCAAAGGAAAGAAAAAAACCCAACAGAAACTGACGAATAAAAAGACATGATGGCAAATCTACTAGAGAAATACTTTAAAATCTTTGTCTTAAAGAATGCTCAAAGAGCTAAGGAATATGTGTAGAAAGTCAAGAAAATGATGTATGAACAAAATAGAAATATAAATAAAGAGAAAACACCTAAGAAGAAACCAAAAGAAATTCTGGTGATGAAAATTACAGTAACTAAAATGAAAAATTTACTAGAGAACCACACTAAGATACATGATATTAAAACTTAAAAGCCAAGGACATGGGCAATTATAACAGCTAGTATTATTGTAACAACAGTTTGTTACTCCACTTTCTGTTTTCTACATGATGTAAGAGACTAATCTATTAAAAAAAGTTTAAGGCTGGGCACTGTGGCTCATGCTTGAACCCCAGCATTTTGAGTGGCCAAGGTGGGAGGACTGCTTAAGCCCAGGAGTTTGAGACAAGCCTAGATAACATAGGGAGACCCTATCTCTACAAATGAAAAAAAATTAGCCAGATATGGTGGCATGTGCTTGTGGTCCCAGCTACTTGGGAGGCTGAGGCCACAGATTAAGCAAATTGGAACTTAGGTGCATTGCTGGTTGAAATATAAATTGATACAGCCACTGTGGAGACAGTTTGGTGGTTTCTCAAGAAATTAAAACTAAAATGACCACATGATCCAGCAATTTCACTTCTGGGTGTATACTTTAAAGAAATGAAAGTACGGCCTCAAACAGATAATTTGTACACTCACACTCATAACAAACATTCAGCTAAAAGATAGAAGCAACTTAAGTATCCATCAGTGGATGAACAGATAAGCAAAATGTGGTATATACATGGAATCTTATTCAGCCTGAAAAAGGAAGGAAATTCTGACATATGCTACAACATGGATGAACTTTGAGTACATATTAAGTGAAATAAATCAGTCACAAATGGAAAAATGCTGTATCATTCCACTTATATGATGAACTTAAGGTAGTCAAAATCATAGAGAGAGAAAGTAGAAGGATGATTTCCAGGAGGTGGGGCAGAAGAGGAATGGGAGTTATTGTTAATGATTATGGGGTTTTAGTTTTACAAGACAAGGAGAGTTATGAAGATGGATGATGGTGATGGTTGCACATTATGAATGTATTTAAATTATTGAACTGTAAACTTAAAAATGGTTAAGATGGTCAATTATGTGTTACATTACATTTTTTAAAAATTTTATTATTATTATACTTCAAGTTTTAGGGTACATGTGCACAACGTGCAGGTTTGTTACATATGTATACATGTGCCATGTCGGTGTGCTGCACCCATTAACTTGTCATTTAGTATTAGGTATATCTCCTAAAGCTATCCCTCCCCCCTCCCCCCACCCCACAACAGTCCCCGGTGTGTGATGTTCCCCTTCCTGTGTCCATGTGTTCTCGTTGTTCAGTTCCCACCTATGAGTGAGAACATGCAGTGTTTGGTTTTTTGTCTATCTAAAGGATATGAAATAAAGAGCTGCTGGTTCTATAATGATGGCATAGAAGCAAGCTGGATTCACTGCCCCCGAGAAAACCAAAACAAATATACATAGCTGAGTGTATCACCAGCAATAGCCCAGAATTTAATATGAGGAAACAGTTCCTGGGGCCACCAAGAGGTAAAAAAAACTGAGCAGATGGCGAGAGAATTGGAGTTCCATATCTGCAGTGCCTGTCCCCCCAACCTATCTGGCACCAGCACTTGGAAAAATTTTTCCTGACTCGTGGTTTCTACATTGGATATAGTAAGATCGAGATGAACAATGAGCTCCCTGACCACCTGGGTTCCTTGGCAGGAGACCTTTTCCTGTCTCAATCTGTGGGAATCACTGGGAGTGCCTGAAGGGAGAAATATCCCTGAGAACAGCCAGAGACGAAGTAGGGAGTGGGACTACCAACCCCAGCTGTAGAAACTCTGCTCTGTAACTTGGCCAAAGGAGATGACAAATCAGAGTGACTGCTAGCAGCACCACGTCATAAGAGGTTCATTTCACAGGTTGCCTGGGCAGAGACCCTTAGCCAGCCTTCCTACACTACTGGGATAACCGATTTGCAATCTCCCCCATTTTGGATGGGCAGCATTCTGATTATATACTAGAACTGAGGCAAACTTGGGTTTAATGTGATATCTCGTGCTGAAAAAGAGGCAGTAACCTAGCAGAAATAAATAAATAAATAATAAAATAAAACAAATCATCAGGTAAAATATAAGGACTCTAAGCAGATATGTTAAAACAAACAAAACAAAAAACCCCCAATAAACCCCAACATGAGCCAGATAGAGAAGACTGGAATAAATAACCAATCCTTCAATGCAAAGACATAGATGTATATCCACAAGAAACAACAGCAAATAGGGAACCATGACTTCCTCAAACAGACAAAGCAAGGAACCCACAACTGAATCTAAAGAGATGGCAGTATTTAAACTCTATGACTAAGAATTCGAATAGTTTTAAGGAAACTCAGTGATCTCCAGGATAACACAGAAAAACAATTCAGAATTTCATTGGAGAAATTTAACAAAGGGGTTGAAATAATAAAAAAAAACTAATGGAATGGACCAAATAGAGGAAAGAATAAGTGAACTATTTGAAAATGCAGTCAGAGGAGAAAACAGAATGAAAAGGAATAAAGATTGCCTACGAGATATAGAAATTCACCTCAAAAGAGCAAATCTAAGAATTATCGGTACTCAAGAAGGAGGTGAGCAAGAGCGAGGGGTAGAAAGCTTATTCAAAGAAATGACTAAGGCAATAAAGTCAGTATGTTGAAGAGTATCTACACTTCCATGTTTATGGCAGCACTATTCACAATAGCCAAGGTAGAGAATCAACTCGTGTTCATCAACACATAAATGGAGAAAGAAAATGTGGTATATACATACTCTAGAATACTATTCCACTATAAAAAGAAGAAAATTCTGTCATTTGTGACAACATGTATGAACCCACAGAACATTATATGAAGTGAAATAAGCCAGCCATAGAAAGACAAATACCACATGATCTCACTCATATGTAGAATCTAAAAAAGTTGGACTCATAGTAGTAGAGAGCAGAATGGTGGTTACCCAAGGCTGTGGTGCTTAGGGGGAGTGGAGGATGGGGAGATGTTAAAGGATATATTAATATAATTAGATAGAAGGAATACATTCAAGAGATCTATTGTACAGCATAGTGACTATAGTTAATGAACATATATTGCATTCTCAAAAATGCAAAAATAGTGGATGTTAAGCATTCTCACCACGAAAATGATAAGTATGTGAAGTAATGCAGTTGTCAATTAGCTAGATTTAACTATTCCACAATGTATATATACTCTAAAACATTATATTGCACATGATAAATACATTTCTAAAAAAGTGGGAAGGGCTAAATTTCAGAAAGGTGTAGAGCTGCTAAAACATGTCAAAGAAAGAAGAAAGAGGATTATTTCAGTTTCCTGGTACCATTAAATGCAGCTGAGACTGATGCCTAGGATCCTATTTTAGTAGTTTTTGCTTCCTCTAGGCACAGAACTTTAGCTTCTTCTTATCTCTCCTATGAGACCAGGTAAATTTTCTTGTAGTTTACAGAGAATGGTTATTTTTTCATAGGAAGAACAAAATCTGACTATATCGTGCCACGCTTACACATGCTTTGGTTGAGATATATTAGGACAATCAAATATGCATAGTTAGTCCCTCCTATACTTAACAGTGCCACTATCCTTCCTTCTATGTGGCTTTGCTTCTTCCTAGCCTGATAGTGTCCCCAGAACAAATCCACTAAAATATGAGGTTTTGTAGAGAGAAAGTGAGAAAAAGAAACCTGGTGACTGAGAGCTACTACTCCTCATGGTTAAACCCTGGCCTATACCTCTTGACTTTTCCTCTCCACCCTTTCTCTTTACCATGTCCTAGACAATGTCCAAATATATTTCTCTTGTAATGTGAGTAAATTCCAAAGGCTCCATGTTGCCCAGTCTCAGCATGCTGCCACATTCAAAGAAAGAGTTGATCAGGCTGGGCATGGTGGCTCATGCCTGTAATGTCAGCACTTTGGGAGGCTGAGGGGGGAGGATCACTTGAACCCAGGAGTTTGAGATCAGCCTCGGCAACTTGGTGGGACCCCCATCTCTACAAAAAATAAAAAAAATTAGCTAGGTGTGGTGACACAGGCCTGTGGTCCCAGCTACTTGGCAGGCTGAGGTGGAAGGATCACTTGAGCCTGGGAGATTGAGGCTGAGCCATAATTGCCCCATTGCACTCCAGCTTGGGTGACAGAGTCAGATCCTATCTAAAAAAAAAAAAAAAAAAAAAGGAAGAAAGAAAGAAAGAAAGCGTTCATCAGCCAAAAGTATGTAATTAAAATTAATTGAAACCTTTACTTATGCCTCTCAAAGAACATTAATGGAGATCCAATTCAAAATTCACAGGACCACTTTTAAAGCTAGTTATTTTCCCATTCTTCTCATCCTCCAGTTCTCTCACAGCCCCCATGCTTCCATGGATTATGAATCCCTGTCTGATTCCTTAGTTCCCTGTGCTCACTGATGACTTATTTCTGCACAATAGGGTTGAGCGGTGGTGGGGGAAGAGACATACCAAAGTTCCTTAGTGGGCTGGGTTAGGAAAGTCTATTGGTTTTGATTATAATGTCCTTGAACTTTTAACACTTTGTTGAAATTAATTGCTTACATGTTTTTCTCTAACACTTAGATCAGCAGTCTGCCACAGAAGTATCCTAGTCCACTAACGTGTGGGAATCAGGCTGGAGTTATACTATTGTTCAGAGAATTATGTATAACTTTCATGGTATGCCAAAGCCTGAAATGAGTGACCATAAAAATCTGGATGAATTAAAGCAGTAAAATTTTACACAGTAAAATCTGAAAGGGTAGGGACAGCCACTACGTGCATTTCTATTCCTTAGCTCTAGAAAGAATGAATATATGCACTTTCATCATGTAGACTGGGATTTATTTATGCTTTAAACTACAGTAATTATAATATAGGTCTTAATCACAGATCAGTTTCTTTCAGCTTGAAGTTATTAACACAAATTTTATGACCCACATATTCCTAAAAGGAATGAATTGGGGCGGAGGAATGAAGAAGAAAGAAGGCAAAGGCCAATTCTTAACTCAGCTGATGGATACAACTTTTGGGAACTTTTCATTTTTTTTTCCCCAGGAAGGATAATGAGTCTCACGTTATCAGTTCAGATCTCATGATGCAGGATTTGCTTGAAACCCAGCATGATATTTGCTGTTAGAGATTTTATATGACTCTGTATTGATTCTGTACTAAAAGGATATAGAAAACTTGTTTTAGACAAATAGTGAATGTGTGCTGGATGATTTCTCTCTCTTTCTCTCTTTTTTTTAACTTTGCTTTGTCATATATTATTGCCAAACTCCTTGTGCTTATGTGCTCATGTGGCCATGTTCTCCTGGGTGGCATTCCATCTGTTTGATTTATGAAATCTGCGATGCTGTCCCTTTGGCTTGGGAAAAGTAGATGTGGTTTGGGTGCTAGAATATGAAAATTCAGTTTCTGCTAGTGTACGTATCAAATCAGCAAATCATCAGATAAGTCAGTGGCAGATAAAAAAAAAAGTCAGTGGCAGAGAATTAAAAGTCACACTCTTGGACAACAGTACAGACTTTTGCAAATAAACATTAATTTTTTTTTAATCAATTTGCCCCTCTTATAATATCAGTACTTTTTTGGAGTGGGGTTAACAGGAAAAAATTTGCCTTAATCATTCTTTCATGTGACATTTTAGTGAATATCTTTTGTTGGATTATTTAAATAGAGAATTAAAAACTATTTTACATTATAAAGACTTGTAAAGGAGTTGTAATCTTTGAAAAATGGCATAGGGATATTCAAACCCATCTTGCCAACTGGTCTGAATTATTGCAACTCCACATAGCAACTATTCATCTTTTTCTTATTTTTGATTGCATTGGATTTATCATAAATTTAATATGTTTATATTTAGTATGGTTCTCTTTTTGTTCCAAAAACAAAAAGGATATTATTTTTATGCTTTAATTTTGGAATTTTATATATTTGTAATGTTAGACCTTTTTTTCAGGTGAATACCAACAGATATTATTTAAACCAGGTAGGAATTCAACTGATGGAGAAGTGATTTACTTTAATTGTTTATTACAGGTCTGCTCCTGTAGACAATCTGTAGTTGGGTCTTTTCCCATCCACTTTGCCAGTCTCTCTTTCAAGTAGTATGTTTGGACCACTCAAATGTGAAGTGATTTTTGATATAGTTGGATTAATCTCTGACCACATTTTAACTGTTCTCTATTTCCTTGTTCTTTGTTTCTTTTTTTTTCCTTTCACTCTTTTTCTGCCTTCTCTGGTTTTAATTGAACATTTTATATGATTTCATTTTCTCTCTTATTTTAGCATATCAATTTTACTTCTTTAATACTTTTTTTAGCGGTTGCCCTACAGTTTGCAGTATATGTTTACAACTAATTCAATTCCACTTTCAAATAATACTGTACTGCTCCATGAATAGTGCAAGTACTTTATGATAGAGTATACCAATTCCTCTCTACTGTGCTTTATAATTTTTTTGCTGCTATTCATTTCACTTATCTGTAAGCTATAGTCATTGAATGCATTGTTGCTACTATTATTTTGAATAAATGGTTAACTGTTAGATCAACTAAGAATAATAAAAACAGGCTGGGTGCAGTGGCTCATGCCTGTACTCCCAGTACTTTGGGAGGCTGCAGTGGGAGGATCACTTGAGGCCAGGAATTCAAGACCAGTCTAGACAATATAATGAGACCCCATGTTTACAAAAAATTAAAAACAATTAGCCAGGAATAGTGGCGCTCACTTGTAGTCCCAGCTACTTGGGAGCTGAAGTGGGAGGCTTGCTTGAGAGCCCAGGAGTTGGAGGCTGCAGTGAGCTATGATTGAGCCACTGAAGTCCAGCGTGGGTGACAGAGCAAGACAGAGTTAGGCTGTATTTATTGTTTGCTGTAGCTATGGTGTCAGGGGCTACAATTTCCATTGGTGTCCCTGTTTTTGTGTTCCCTCTTGTCTTCGGGTTTTCCTAGAGACTCTTTATACAGAGGCAGAGGCATGCAGTGTTTTTTAGTGGTAATCCTGTTTTATAGAGGAGCCCTATTAATGTGTTGGTAAGGTTGTGAGGGGAAGGCATTCTATAGGCCTGTGATTAGGCCTCAGTCTTTTAATGAACTTGAGTTGGGTATTCTCAACTCACATGACAGGCTGGAGAGGGCTGGATGTTATTTCCCTTCTCCCAGGTTGGCTAGGCTCTGGTAAAACTCCAGTCAGTTAGGCTCTGGTAAGTTTCCTTTGAGGGGAGACCTTGTTAAGGAGAACAGAGACCTCTGGGCATATTTAAAAATGGATACTTTTCCCCTTTTCCTGTGTTGGGCTCTCCCTAAGCCTGGGATCCCTTGCAGTTTTAACTCTCAAGCTAGTCTACCATTGAGTCTCGAGCAATTTGTCAGTTTTAGTTTAAAGTGTTCCTAGTGATATTGGCTCCACCTGCAGGCTTTTGCTCCTGCCAAGCTGTGATTCTCTGCATATGCCTGTCTGTCTCTCTTTTCCAAGCAGCAGTTTGACCTGTTTGCTCAATTCTCGGATCAAAGAAGAGTTGTTAGTTTTCAGTTTGTTCAGCTTTTTTCTTGTTTCGAGAACTGGATTGATAAGTTCAAAGCTCTTTACATGTCAGACTGGAATGTGTAAGTCAACAGGCCTGCTTTAAAGGAAAAGAAAATAAAATCCTTAACATAAAAGCAGTAGTCTATGGACAATTCAGAATAAGAATTATCATTTGACTACTAGTTTAATCACTTGCCTGTTAATGTTAGTAACATCCAGAGTATCCACATTATAGTTATGTATGCTATTAGGACATAAATACGAAGAGTAAACCAGGCTTTGAGACTTGAAGTGATGCCTTCAAGTCCCAGAATTGGTTAGGTGTTCATCTCCCTCAGGTTCTCTGTATACGCTATTTCCTCTCCCTGGGATACCATTCCCCCATTTAATGAGACTCTGGCAGGGGATGGGGGCAGGCAGGAAACTGTATTCTCCAGTAAATCCCCTAAGTGATTCTGATAATAAACAGGGTTCTGGAACTATTGGATGACACATGGTTTTCTTTTATTACCCCTG
The DNA here is from genome assembly GCF_009828535.3 of Hylobates moloch. Classification (NCBI taxonomy): domain Eukaryota; kingdom Metazoa; phylum Chordata; class Mammalia; order Primates; family Hylobatidae; genus Hylobates; species Hylobates moloch. Next base: position 17,510,137 of record NW_026652281.1, read on the forward strand.
ACCCCCAACACAGGGTTTTTGGGTCCTTAGCCCCTTCTTTACAATTCCTTTATCTTATTACTCACCATATTGCACCATGGTGACATCTAATGACCTATGCCTTTGAGTTCTGTGAGGGCAGAGCCTCTATCTTAAACCCAGTTATTTGTTTTAATGCACAGTAAAGTGATTATGTCCTGGTTTGATCAGAATAGTCCCAGTTATGCCAGTGTTCCCAGCATAAACTCCCTTCACTCCCACAGCCCCCCTGGTTGTGATGATAAATTATGATTACCCTGGTTATGAGGATCTTTTGTCAAATCCTTCATAAGAGCTCGAAGATTTTTAGTCACTCATGAAATAATTTTACTGTTTTCCCTGAAGCAGGTATAATTAACAGACTGTGACTGTTGTTTATTATTTTTAATTTGCCTATTATTGTAACTTATTAAACCAAGGTTTGTGTGTCCCTTTCCCAGAAGATAAACAACACTAAAATGGAGAAATATAAATCTTGCTGAATCCTAGCATTTTTTTTGTATGTTGTACTGGCTTGACTTTGATCTATTGGAAAATAAGAAAATAAGAGCCCTATCCATTAGTGCTTCAAATTAGGTAACAAATTTGTGATAGGATATAACCATTAAACTTTTACTAAATATTGTAATAGGATTAGAACATAGACCCATCATGTCTGCCCAAGGAGACATAACATTAACCTAACCTAACCTAACAAAAATTAATGTTGCCAAAATGCCCTGTGTCCCTGAAGCACTGTACCTGGTTGTGACCACGTGGCTTGACTAAGATTTTAAGCAAATCTCTCTCATTGTTTTTATAACCAGTTGAGCTCTTCTAGGTTGGGGACCCAGACAACTCTGGCAGTAAGCAATCCTACCTATAGCAGAGGGCAAGCAAACATTTGAGTATTTTTTTGGCATTATGTCGGAGAGGATATAAAGGGATGGTATACCTGTTTCTGGCTCTTAGAGTCTGAAGTGTCCATCTAATTGTGACTAAAGACGAAAGAGATTTCTAACATTGGCAGATTATAAAACAAATGATATATAGTAGATAATGTATACAGAGTTATCAAATGAATGAATGAAGAGTCACCACCCATGTAGGACTTTATATATTTTGTCTGGGTAAAAAAATAAAAGTGTAAAGTATAAAAACAACAACAACACAAAACCACCCCTCTCTCCCATTTTTGTCCTGAAAGCCTTAGTACATTCATGGGTATAGAATAAAAGAATGGAAAGAAATTTAGTAGTTTTGATATTCAGTTAACCTAATTATGGTGAACAGATGTTCTAAAACCTATTTATCAGTTTAAGCAAAATTAATATGATATTCTATGAGAGCATTTTATTTCATAGAATGATTATGCTTGATGAAAAAGGGTTGTCTTTTTTCTTCTTAGCTTTCACACTAAATAGAAACTGAAATTGATAATAGAAGTTGAAAAAATTAAACAAAGGATCACATATTTAGTGTTAAGAAAATCAAAATTATTGAAAAGTTGGTTACAAACCAAGCCTCATTATCATTTTCATTTTCAAGTTGCAGTCAGTTGCCCTACAGAGATGTTACTTGGCACGCTAGTGATATGTATAAATTAATACAGCTTCTCAACGTGCTCAGCTTCTTCAATATATTACCTTGAAACATCTGGATAGAAACTTGGCCTTTTAATCTACATGACAATAATTACTAAATTTGTAGGTTGAGGAAAAAACCTAGTTGTGTAGGTTTATTTGGTTTCTGTTACTAAATTTTGGTATGATTTGGCAAGACACCTAACTTTTTTGAGCTTCAATTGCTGAGCCTATAAATATAAGGGGTTGGTATAGGTGATGTTTGACATTGTAAAAAATTCAAACTAGCAGATAGGAAGACAGCTGTAGGACTAAATTGGCTGATTATACTAGCATGGACTCGCTACATCACATAGAAATGTTGGAAAAACTACAACAAAAAATTAAAATAAATCCATAGCAAAGCTAAAAACAAATAAATATAATTCCCAATGAAATGAATAGGGAAAAGATAGTTGGAATGAAAAGTGCACGAGCTGTCTCTCTGGCTACCCATGTGGTTGGAGGACCCAAATACAGGCTTTGGAAATGAGAGGCTACAATTTTATCACACCCTCCTGGACAGAAGATGTGTTGTTAGAATTGCACAAAGCTGGGGCCTAACCCTTAGATCTCTGCATAAAACAAGGACTTTGAAATATCAGTCTCTCTTGGAAAAGGGAGAAGAAAAGCTGCCCAGTATTTCAATAAAGCTGCAAGAAAGCTTTTATCTGGTTTGGGATCTGTATAGAAAAAAGGCTGCTGTGATAATTCTGAGCCTTATTTCTATACTATGCCCAGGTTTAGTCAGAATTTATAGTTCTCATGTGGTGTGGGAGACCTGAGCCAACAAATTAATATAAAAACAATCCTAGATTAGTGAACTCTCTGGAGCATCTGGAAGAAATGATTGTAAAACACTTTTGAGGAAATATTTTTATGAAAGATACATAAAGATCTTATTTTAAAAAGTTTATAGTTGAGTTCTCAGTAAAAAAAAACCACATGAGATAGTCTGGATATTTGCCCCCTTCAAATCTCATGTTGAAATGTGATCCCAATGTTGGAAGTGGGGCTTAATGGGAGGTATTTGGGTTATGGGGGTGGATCACTCATGAATGGCTTGGTGCCCTCCCCATGGTAATGAGTGAGTTCTCACTCTATTACTTTATGTGAGAGCTTGTTGTTTAAAAGAGCCTGGCACCTCCTCCTCTCTCTTGCTTCTTCTTCCACCATGTGACATGCCAGCTCCTTTTCCCTTCTGCCATGACTAAAAATTTCCTGAGACCTCACTAGAAGCCGAGCAGATGCAGGTGTGATGCTTACTGTATGGCCTGAAGGACTGTGAGCCAAATAAACCTCTTTCTTTACAAATTGCCCCGTCTCAGGTATTCCTTTATAGCGACGCAATTGGACTAACATACCACATGAAATAAATAAGCATGTTTTATATGATTATTGGTATACAAATAAATTGAAGCAAAGGGTAAGAAAATAAATATTGTAAAAAATAGAAAATAAATATTGTGAAAAATAACTAGATAGATCTTTTTTGGGGGGAAACAGGAATAGGGTCTCATTCTGTTACCCAGGCTGAAGTGCAGTGGTGTGATCACAGCTTACAGCATCCTCAATCTCAAAAGGCTCCAGTAATTCTCATGCCTCAGCCCCTTGAGTAGCTGGGATTACAGGTGCACACCACCATACCCAGCTAATTTTTGTATTTTTAGTTGAGACGGGATTCCGTCATGTTGGCCAGGCTGATCTTGAACTCCTGGACTCAAGCAATCCACCTGCCTTGGCCTCCCAAACTTCTGGGATTACAAGCATGAGCCACCATGCCTTGCCTTAGCTGATCTTCTAGAAATAAAAATATACAGTCATAGAAATTAAAAATGCAATAATTTGGATTAAAGAGCAGATTAGATGTAGCATCAGAGAGAGCTAAGGAAACTAAATAGAATATAGCACTTAGGGTTGAAGAGGAAAAAAAAAAGAATGAGAAATGTGAGGGTAGAGTGAGAAGATCCAGAAAGTGGTGATAGAAAGAATAAGGAAGAAGCATTATTCAAAGTAATAATGACTGACAATTTCTCAAAATTGATGAAAGATATGAAACTTAGCTTGAATAAACACAACTAATTCTGTGTAAAATAAAAAAATAAACTCGTGCTTTGATGTATCAGAGAAACTGCAGAACACCAATGACAAGATGAAAAATCTTCAAAACGGTGAGAGACAAACGACAGATTATTTAAAAAGTAATGGCAATTTGACAGACTATCAATACTCAGCAACAGTAGAGGCTAGACAGCAATGAAATAATATCTTCAAAAGACTGAAGGGAGATAACTGTTAACCTATCTAAAATATCATGTAAGAATAAAGTGAAAATAAAGCTATTTTTAGATGAAATCTGAAAGGCTTTACTGCTCACTGACTCTAACAAAAAAATAATACATTCACTGACCCTAACAAAAAATAACTCTTAAGTGGGGCACTGAGTACAGAAGGAAGGAGTAGGATGTAAAATGCAAAGTAAATATTAAGTGGAGTCACTTAAAATTGTTGACATTTGGCTAATTTTGAAATACAAAAACAGCAATTAGGCCAGGTGTGGTGGCTTACGCCTGTAATCCCAGCACTTTGGGAGGCCGAGGAGGATGGATCACTTGAGGTCAGGAGTTCGAGACCAGTTTGGTCAGCATGGTGAGACCCTGTCTCTACTAAAAATACAAAAATTAGCCAGGTGTGGTGGGGGCTTCATGTAGTCCCAGCTACTTGGGAGGCTGAGGCAGGAGAATCACTTGACCCCAGTGGCGGAGGTCGCAATGAGCCAAGATTGCACCACTGTACTCCAACCTGGGCAACAGAGCAAGACTCCATCTCAAAAAAAAAATTAATATGGTCTAACCTAGTACTAATAAATATTGACTCTAAATAACAATAATAATGATTAATTTTGGAGGATTTAAAAATAAAGTGGAACAAAAATACAAATTGTCTATAACAATTACATGCAAGAGGAGAGGTCTCCTGATTTCTTAGGTCTTTATAGTTTTTGATAGATGGTATGCTTTGTTAAATGAAGTATGTAAGTAAACTTTAGGAATATCAGCAACTAAATAGAAAGAGTATATGCAATTTTTAAAGCAGAAAAGGGTAAAAATGGCAAGGAGAGAGAAAGGAAAAAACCCTCTATTAAAGTGATAGAAGGCAAAAAGAAGAAAAAGAAGCAAAGACAACAATGCTAGATACAAACCAGAAAAATGTTGATAGGAATATTCTAATATAGTGATATTCACAGATTGGACTTATCAGTTAAAGAAAAGAAACTGAGACTGATTTATATGATATCTAGCTATATGCCATTTATAAGAGGCACAACTGTAATGACACAGAAAGTCTGAGAGTGAAGAAATGAGAAAAGGCATACTTGGAAAAACAAACTACGACTAATGTGGTAGAGCAATATTAATTTCACACCAAACAGACTTTCAGGCAAAATCTATATCAGAGATTGTGGAGATAGAATTAATTTACAGCTGGAAAGGAAAACCGTCATGTTTATCTCTGGGGATGATTGGATGTCTGGTTTTTGACTTTTCGCCAAGATAAGGGCAGTGGAATTTGTGATGGGTCGTTTAAGGTCCAAAACTCCTAAAGTGACTCTGAAGGTCAGTTTCTTTACCAATGAATTCCAGCTGGCTTAACTGGTGTGACAAGCTGGTTTGATTGTGGCCAGAAGGACTTAAAGCCCCCCTACTGAAAACTTCTCTTTGAGTTCTTCTGAAACTAAAATTCCTTGCACACATCTTGGTGGTTAAAGTTGGGCCCTGAGGAGCTTGCTTGCAATCACTTTCTTTTGCTACACTGTGTTCTTTGTCTTTAAAAGCCTTACAGGCATATATACATGCTCCTCAATTTATGATAGGGTTATGTCCCAAGAAACCTATTTTAAGTTGAAAATATTGTATGTTGAAAATACATTTACTATACCTAATCTACCAAACATCATAGCTTAGTCTAGCCTACCTTAAATGTACTCAGAACACTTACTAATGCCTACAGTTGGGCAAAATAATCTAATATGAAGCCTATTTATAAGAAAGTGTTAAAAATCTCATGTAACATTAAATACTGTATTGAAAGTAAGAAACAAAAAGCAAGAAACAGAATACTGTATTGAAAGAAAGAAACTAACATCTACAGTTGGGCAAAACAATCTAATATGAAGCCTTTTTGTAAGAAAGTGTTAAAAATCTCATGTAAATTATTAAATACTGTATTTAAAGTAAGAAACAGTATGGGTACTCAAAGTACAGTTTCTACTGAATGTGTATCACTTTCACACCATCCATAAAGTAAAAAAAAATATTAAGTTGAACCACTGTAAGTCAGGAGCCATCTGTATTCCAGGAAGTCTGGTGAGTCCTTTCAAGTATCCAAACTGTAGCAAACTTTACAGAGGTAAAAAGGGTCAAAATATAATGAAAAAAGAATATTTTACCTGGATGATGTAGGAATTACTCAACCTATATGTGCCTAGAAACATAATCTTAACATACATAAGGCAGGCCCGGCATGGTGGCTCACGCCTGTAATCCCAGCACTTTGGGAGGCCGAGGCAGGTGGATCACGAGGTTGAGACCATCCTGGCTAACGCGGTGAAACGCCATCTCTACTAAAAATACACACACACAAAAAAATTAGCCGGGCGTAGTGGCGGGCGCCTGTAGTCCCAGCTACTCAGGAGGCTGAGGCAGGAGAATGGCATGAGCCTGGGAGGCGGAGCTTGCAGTGAGCTGGGATTGTGCCACTGCACTCCAGCCTGGGTGACAAAGCAAGATTCCATCTCAAAAAAAAAAACAAAAAAAAAAAACATAAGGCAAAAATATAGAAGAATTACTCAGAAGAGAAATCTATAATCACTCCCCCTAGAAACTGTTAAATCAAGTACATTAAAATTAGTTAACATAGTTATATGGCGGAGTTGCATATAACTATGTTCGGCAATAATCTGTTCTCTCTTTCTCTCTCTCTTTCTTTCTTTCGCGTCTCACTCTGTTGCCCAGGCTGGAGTGTAGTGGCCTGATCTCGGCTCACTGCAACCTCCACTTCCTGGATTCAAGTGATTCTCTTGCCTTAACCTCCCCAAGTAGCTGGGATTACAGGTGTGTGCCACCACACCTGACCAATTTTTGTATTTTTAGTAGAGATGGGGTTTCACCATGTTGGCCAGTCTGGTCTCGAACTGTTGACCTCAGGTGATCCACCAGCCTTGGCCTCCCAAAGTCCTGGAATTACAGGTGTAAGTAGTGTAGGGTTGTGGCTGGGAAAATTATGCAGTTTTTCTGCTCCTATGTTCACTTCTTGTGACTGTCTCTGCTTCCACAGCCAAGGCATGGGAAGATGGGAAAAAAAAAAAAGCAAAATATATTTCCCCCATGCTTTTGGGACCCAAGTTCTGGCCAGAGAGAAGAGCTCTCTTCCCTTAGAGTTTTAGGTGCTTGCACAGCTGCCACTGCCTCTATGTCTGTTGCTCCAGGGGATTGCCTGGCGGCAGCAATAAGAGAGAACAGAAAAGAACACCCGAAGGGATTTTCTTCACGCTGATCCTTAAAGGCTCCCTTTTCTGCTTTTTGGACCAGAACGAGAGGACTTCTCTTGCAGCTCTTTCTATTTGCACCTACTGTGGAGTTCTGCGTTTTGGGATGCTTTTGAACCTAAGGTCAGAAAATAGCGGGAGAGGAGGACAAAACTCACCAGTGGATTGATCTTACATTGAGTTCTGTTTTGTCTCTCAAACCAGTCTGCTATTATTTACTTTTTAGAGTCCCCAGATAACTGCTCCCTGCCTTCTGTGCAGGGTTTTTAGTTGCTTCATTGAATGAGGCAGGGTGCATCTTACTTCATCTTAACTGCAGCCACCCACTGGAATCATTATCTTTTAATTGAAAATCAGTGGTTTTACATTTTGTTCTTCCAGAGTGCATTTAACATGAGCCCAAGGCATCTCTTCTTTCCTTAGCTTTTTCAATCGTCCATCAGGAATAAACATGAGATGATTTAAAAAAATTTACTAACTACTCATATTCTTTCTCTTGTATATGGGCACAAGATACTAGAAGGAGAGGAAATCACTACCTCAGTGAACATGCATGTACTTCAAGACCTATTTGGAGTTTTTAAGAAAAGATTTCTTCACTCATTGCACCTAGGCTTTCAAAGGGAAAAGAATAGCCTGAAATGCATTACAGCAGCAAGTTTCTCATGTGAAACTTCATTTGCTCGCAGCCTCTTTCTGAAGAGACCAAGCAACATCCTTTGTTGCTCTGAAAGCATGGGACAGCCACCCTAGGCTGTCAACCCAGCCAGGCTCCACTTCAAAGAGTGACTACAGTGCTAGTTCAGCACTTAGCAATTAACATTGCACAGACCACATGGCTGACCTTTATTTTGAAAGTGTTTTTACAGTTTCAGAATGTATCCAGAGAAAGAGCTTATAATATATTCTTCAGTTAAAAGCAACAAAGAGAAAACTTGCTTCTCATTTCCAACAGGGCATGACTCTTGTGTATAAAAAAATTCAAAATTCAATAAACAACTATAAGGCATTTTTCATGTGTACACAACCACAATAAAAACACTGTCTTGAATTTGGCACAGCATAATTTCTTGAGAACAAAGAGTCATTATTATCACCATCACCACTACCACCACAACAAGGCAGGGGGCCAAGGAAGGGGAAGACAGAGAAAGAGAGACAGGGAGAGACAAAGAGAATATAATTTAGTTGATTGGGCCTTTTATGGTTTGAGAAATGATCATTAATTGCAGTTTGTTCTTAAAACAGTAGATGGCTCCTTAGACCTGAAATACTTGAGAATATATATATATATATATATATATTTTGAGACGGAGTCTTGCTCAGTTGCCCAGGCTGGAGTGCAGTGGTGCGATCTCAGCTCACTGCAAGCTCTGCCTCCTGGGTTCACGCCATTCTCCTGTCTCAGCCTCCTGAGTCGTGCCTGCCACCACGCCTGGCTAGTTTTTTTTATGTATTTTTAGTAGAGACGGGGTTTCACCATGTTAGCCAGGATGGTCTCGATCTCCTGACCTCATGATCCACCTGCCTCGGCCTGCCAAAGTGCTGGGATTACAGGCGTGAGCCACCGTGCCCGGCCGAGAATGATATTTTTATAAGGACAGTGTAGAAATATAATTCAAATACGGAAATCTGGTGCTGAGTCCTTTTACTAGAAAGGGAATCTATTGTACATTATGAGGTCAGGCAGTCAGAAATGTATTATCGGAACTTCCCAGAATTGGTGTTGTTGAGGGTGAATCAATGATAAGGAGTCATAAAATCCAATTTTGTTATCCTTTTGCCGTGGGATCTAGCATAACATTGTTGGTATTCTTGCCATGGGTGCAGTTGTCTCTAGGTCAGGAGATGCCTCAGTAAGCGCAAAACTCACCAGCCGTAACAGATGAAATAGGAAGAATTGCCACTGAATGAGCTCTTTTGAAAGAGTTGGAGTTATTTTCTGTTTTGGGAATGAGAAAGAAGAGTATAGAATTTGGCAATATTAACAAGACAAAACTTCCTCATGACACCATAGATTTATTCTAAATAAAAATGGAGAGGCTGAATAGAGATCTTTGGTTTTAATGCAAATACCAGAGAATTATTTTGTAACAGAAGCTTGGGAAGCACTAGTTTGTAACCTTTTTGATGAGGGAATCAATATACTTGGAGGTGAAAGATTCATGCACACTTAGAAATAAGCAGTTGGGCCTCTGGAAGAACAGGAATGGGAAGTTGGGTCTACAGTCAGTCAAAGCAATAGGAGTGTCCTGCCCTTAATTTGACTCATTTAGCCTTTGTCCATCTGCTTCTCTCTATTTTGATAACAAACATCTCCTTGATCCTCTGCTCTAATTTTTTAAATCTTCCTCCTAACTTCTGCTTATTCATAGTTTTGTTTCCCTCATAATTTCTCCTTGAGCATGGTCTGTCGTGGTTTTCTTGCTCAATTTCTACATTAGATCTTCTCACTTCTGCTTCATTTTGTTGACCTCACCTTTCTTTTGTTATTTCCTTGGTTAAAATTCCTGAGGGAGAGAAATTGATGAGCTGATCTCAATTATTGTCCCAGGACTCCCAGGACATGATGTATTTTGTTGGCAATTTTTGGTTTAACATTCTTTTGGGTCAGGTGTCCTCCCATATATCTGGCAAGGCTGGAAAGGATATAAAGCATGTTTGCATAAGGCCAGCTTCTTCTGCATGGTGAGGGACAGGGTAGAGGACCTAGAACCAGAAATTGGTATATTTAGAACTAGGGTGACCACATGTCCAAGTTTTTCTGGAAGATTCACAATTTCAATATGCTGTCTTGCATCCAGTGTAGTTCAGTATTTGTCTCAGCCTTTTCATTTTTTAATAAAATTTAAAAAATTAATACTTGTGGTGGTGGACATGGATATACATTGCCCAGATCTACCTTTCAGGAAGGATTTGCTTTCTAACTGGTGGAGTGCAGTCAACAGAAACCTCCAGCTGTCAGCTTCTTTGGGATTTGCTTGAGCTTCAGTGAACTGCATCGTCCAAGGTCATATCTTTTCCAAGGCAGCCTGTGTCTGGTGAGTGACTGAGGTGGAGGAATAAAGTCCTGGCCATTTCACCCTAATGGGGGAGGTCCCTGTATTGTTTTCATACTGCTATAAAGAAATACCAGAAACCAGTTTACTTATAAGAAAAGAGGTTTAATTGACTCACAGCTCCACAGACTATAAAGGAAGCATGGCTTGGGAAGCCCCAGGAAACTCACAATCATGGCTGGTGTTGAGTCCCTGTAGCTTTTTCAGGTGTGCAGAGAAAGCTTCTCACGGATCTGCAATTCTGGGGTCTGGAGGATGGTGACCCTCTTCTTGCAGTTCCACTAGGTAGTGCTCCAGTGGGGACTCTGAGTGGGGGCTCCAACCACACATTTCCCCTGTGCATTGCACTAGTAGAGGTTCTCCATGAGATCTTTGCCCATGCAGCAGACTTCTGCCTGGACATGCATTTCCATACATCCTCTGAAATCTAGGTGGAGGCTCCCAAACCTCAACTCTTGCCCTCTGCACACCTGCAGGTTTAACACCACGTGGATGCAGCCAAAGCTGATAGTTTTCATCCTCTGGAACAGTGGCCTGAGACATATTTGGGACCCTTTTAGCCATAGCTGGAGCTGGAGCAACTGGGATTCAGGGAGCAGTGTCCTGAGGTTACACAGGGCAGCAGGGCCCTGGACTCCATCCACAAAACCATTCTTCCCTCCTAGGCCTCTGGGCCTGTGATGGTAGGGGCTGCCATGAAGGTCTCTGAAATGCCTTTGAGGCATTTTCCCCAATGTCTTGGCTATTAACATTCAGCTCCTCTTTATGCAAATTTTTGCAGCTGGCTTGAATTTTTCTCCAGAAGATGGGTTTTTCTTTTCTACCACATGGTCAGGCTGCAAATTTTCTAAACTTTTATGCTATGTTTTTCTTTTAAATATGAGTTCCAGTTTCAGTTCATCTCTTTGCTCATGCATATGACCAAATGCTGTTAGAAGCAGCCAGGCTACTTCCTGAATTCTTTGCTGCTTAGAATTTCTTTTGCCAGATACCTTCAATCATCACTCTCAAGTTCAAAACTCCATGGATCCCTAGGTTGGGGCACAATGCTGCCAGTCTCTTTGCTAATGCATAACAAAAGTGACTTTTGCTCCAGTTCCCAATAAGTTCCTCATCTTCATCAGAGACCCCCTCAGCCTGGACTTCATTGTCCATATCACTATCAGCATTTTTGGTCCCAACAATTTAGCAAGTCTCTAGGAAGTTCCAAACTTTCCCTCATCTTCCTGTCTTCTTCTGAGCTCTCCAAACTGTTCCAACCTCTGCCCATTACACAGTTCCAAAGCTGCTTCCACATTTTCAGTTATCTTTATAGCAATGCCTCACTCCCAGTAACAATTTTCTGTATTAGTCCATTCTCACACTGTTATAAAGAAATGGCTGAAACTGAGTAATTTTTAAGAAAAAAGGTTTAATGGACCACAGCTCTGCAAGCTATACAGGAAGCATGCCTGGGGAGGCCTCAGGAAACTTACAATCATGGCAGAAGGTGAAGGGGAAGCAGGCATGTCTTACAAGGCTGGAGAAGAAGGAAGAGAGAGAAGCGGGGGTTCTTTGCACTTTTAAACAAGCAGATCTTGTGATAGCTCATTCAATATAACAAGAACAGCAAGGGGAAAATCTGCCCCTATGATCTCCCACCAGGCCCCTCCAACACTGGGGATTACAATTTGACATGAGATTTGGGCAGGGACACAAATCCGAACCATATCAGTGCTGCATTCTGACTGGTAATATTTGCTCCAGATATCTTTACCATGTTGACCAAGCCTTTGTCAGGCCTACATCACAGTTCAACTTCTGCCTAAATTGCTCTCTCAACCCTTCCTTCACAGGTATTGATCCCTCCTAAACATCTTATACCCCAAACTCTATCTCAGCATCTACTTCTAGAAATCCTAACTGATGGTGGTTGCTAGCAAGAGTTGTCTGAAAAACCAAATGGGGTTTTGAAACTGGATGACTCACTGCCTGTCTGGTAAAGAGGACCCCTTATTGGTGGTGAGTGGAGCACAGACAGCCCATGGTACTTGCTACAACTCATCAGTGGTGAATTGGGAAGGTTTGTCAGAAGGGAATGCACTTGCAGATGCACTGTATCAAGTATTTAAGAGTTTTGGATAAATTTTGCAGATGTAAGGAAAAATTGATTGCTTGCTTATTGCTAAGAACCACGGATACTCTTCAGGAAGAAAAGAAACCACTGAGTGTAAGTAATATACACTTGAAAGCCAGGTGTGAAACCAGGGTGCCTCTTCAGGTACATACAAAAAGCTCTCATCTTCTACAAAAGCAAGGCAAACAAAGCTGACGGCCAAGCTGGGACTTAGTAATAGTCTGATTGCTGAACTTCAAAGAGGATTAAATGCCCTATCAAGGCAGGTATGTTATGCCAAGGTCAGGCCTCTGTTTTGGAAGACCTCAGAACCTGACCTGTAGGATGGAGATATCTCGGTGACTGTTCTCAAAGATTTCGACTCCCCAGATACTTTTGAAGCTTTTGGATCTACAGAAGAGGTCCACCCATTTCTAATAAAAGCTAACACCCCCCTGTGTTAGAAAACAATGTGAAATCTTCTCCTTTGAAAGACAAAGAAGATCTGCCCCTGTCGGGATCTTCCCCTACCTGCCTTTCTAGACACTGAATCTTTAACTCAAGTCTCAGTACACCTCAGCTAGGGATGTGCTGGGACTGATAAAGGAGGAAATGGACATATCTCAAAGGAGCTGCAAGACCTAGGTAACATGAACCAGGATGATCCTGGAGAACATATATAGGCCTGGATTTGACAGGTGCTTGATCAAGGGAACAGAACACATAAAATTGGATAGGAAAAAGTTTATTGATTTGGAAGTATTCTCCCAAGATCAAAGTTTGCTGTCCTGGCAAAGTCCTCAGAGATGGTGAAAACTTGCCATTAGGATACATGGAAAAAGCGATGGCCCATGCTGAACAAAGATGAAATGCCATGACTTCTGTGGCAGATGACAGAGGAGGGGATTAGGAGACTCAGGGAAGTGGGCATGCTGGAGTGGGCATACTGGAAGACTCAGCAGATGATTATGTTTCATATCTTTGTTGTAGCACCCAAGAACATGACTGATTTAAAAAATTATGATAAAATATCATAAGTTTACCATTTGAATCATTTCTAAGTGTACAGTTCAGTGGCAGTAAGGACATTCACATTGTTGTGTAATCATCACCACCATCCATCTCCAGAACTTTTTAAAAAGCTTCCTAAACTGGAACTTTGTATCCATTAAAAAATAATACACCATTCTCTTTTTCACCCCAGCCCCTGAAAATCATCCTTCTACCTCTGTCCCTATGAATTTGACTGCTCTAATTTGATTACCTCATAAGAGTGGAATAATATAATATTTGTCCTTTTGTGACTGGATTCTTTCAGTCAGCGTAATGTCTTCAAGATTCATTCATATTGTAGCACGTGTCAAAATTTCCTCCCTTTTTAAGGCTGAGTAATATTTCATTCTATGTATACACCACAGTTTGTTGCCCATTGATCTATCGATGGACACTTGGATTGCTTCCACCTTTTGGCTTTTGTGAATATGGCTGCTATGAACATGGGTGTACAAATATCTGTTTGAGGCCCTGCTTTTGATTACTTTGGGCATATACTCAGAAATGGAATGGCTAGATCAGATGGTAATTTTGTTTTTAAATTTTTTTCAATTGTGGTAAAATATATATAACACCTAATTTATTATCTTAACCACTTTTAAATGTATAGTTCAGTGATATTAAATATATTCATAATGTTGTGCAACCATCACCACCATCCATCTTCATAACTCTTTTCATCTCCTAAAACTGAACTCTACACCCATTAACAATAACTTCCCATTCCTTCAGCCTAGTTCTCAGCAATCACCCCTCTACTTTCTGTCTCTAAGACTTTGGCTACTCTAAGTATGTCATATAAGTGGAGTCATGCAGTATTTGTCTTTTTGTGACTGGTTTATTGCACTCAACATAATGTCCTCAAGTTTCATCCATGTTGTAGCATGTGTCAAAATTTCCTTCCTTTTTAAGGCTCAATAATAATCCATTATATGTACACACACCACAGTTTTCTTATCCATTCATCCACTGATAGACATTTGGGTTGCTTCTACAATGTTTGAGGCCCTGCTTTTAATTCTTTGAAAATTGATAGATCATATGGTAGTTCTATTTTTAATTTCTTGTGGAACCACCATACTTTTTTCCTACAGTGGCTGTACCATTTTGCATTCCCAGTGACAGTGTATAAGTGTTCTAATTTCTCCATATCCTTGCCAATACGTACTATTTTCTGTTATTTTATTTTTTTTGAGACAGAGTCTTGCTCTATCACCCAGGCTGGAGTGCAGTGGCGTGATCTTGGCTCACTGCATCCTCTGCCTCCCAGGTTCAAGCGATTCTCTTGCCTCAGCCTTCTGGTAGCTGAGATTGCAGGCATGGGCCACCACGTGCAGCTAAATTTTTTTTATATTTTTGGAAGAAAGACAGGGTTTCACCATGTTGGCCAGGCTAGTCTGGAACTGCTGACCTCAAGTGATCCGCCTGCTTCAGCCTCCCAAAATGCTGGGATTACAGGTGTGAGCCCTGGTGCCTGGGGTCTTTTCTGTGTTTTGATAGTAGTTATCATAATGGGCATGAGGTGGTATCTCATAATAGTTTTGATTTGCATTTCTGTAATGATTAGTGATGTTGAACTTCTTTTCATGTGCTTTTGGCCATTTGTATATGGACAAATATCTATTCAAGCCCTTTGCTTATTTTAAGACCTTTGTCTATTTGCAAATGTTTTTGGGTTTTTGTTGTTGAGTTGTAGGAGTTCTCCATATATTATAGATATTAATTATCTTATTGGATATGCGATTTGCAAATATATTCTTCCATTATGTGGGTTGCCCTTTCTACTCTGCTGATACTGTCACTTGATGCATATAATGTAAACATTCTCATGAAATCCAATTTATCTATTGCCAAAGTCAATGTTGTGGAGCTTTTGCTGTATGCCTCTTTCTAAGAGTTTTATAGTTTTAGGTCCTTCTTAGGTTTTTCATCCACTTTGAGTTTTTGTATATGGTGTTAGATGTGTCCAACAACATCTTTTGCAAGTGGTTATTAAGTTTCCCCAGCACCATTTGTTGAAGAGACTGCCTTTTCCCCACTGAATGTTTGTGGTACCCTCGTCAAAAATTACTTGACCATTGTGATGGTTAATACTGAGTGTCAACTTGATTGGATTGATCCTGGGTGTGTCTGTGAGGGTGTTGCCAAAGGATATTAACATTTGAGTCAGTGGGCTGGGAAAGGCAGATCCACCCTAATCTTGGTGGGCACAATCTAATCACCTGCCAGCACGGCTAGAATATAAGAAGGCAGGAAAATGTGAAAAGAGACTGGCCTAGCCTCCCAGTCTACATCTTTCTCTTGTGCTGGATGCTTCCTGCCCTCAAACATCGGACTCCAGGTTCTTAAATTATGGAACTCAGACTGGCTGTCCTTCTCCTCAGCCTGCAGACAGCCTATTGTGGGACCTGGTGATCATGTGAGTTACTTCTTAATACACTTCCCTTTATATATATATCTATTCCATTACTTCTGTCCCTCTAGAGAACCCTGACTAGTACAGATTTTGGTACTAGGAGTGGCTCTAGAGGAACAGAATATTAAGGATGGAGTTGTTTCATTGGTTTTGGGGTTCTGGAGTTGGCTGCTTAATATCATTAGACCCCAAAACGCTAAGGACTTTACTTCTAACAGTACGGAGAACACTGATAGTCCTTGCATGAACTGCTTAGAGAGTTATGCAAAATAAATGCATTTGACACTCTTGATTCATCCCTTGTGAGAGGCAAGAAGTTTAGTGACTCTATATATATAATACTTTGACCATATGTGGAGCACCAAGAAACATAATGCAGCTTGTTGGTTGCTCTTTAGTTCAGTGGACAAAGTGATGAAAGAAAATGATGAACTCAGGGATTCTGTCTCCTGGCTTCAGAAGCAGATACTGAGCCTCAAATCTGCTAAGATTGCCCGAATGAGAGTCTTATTTCCTGTAGAAAAAGAGCTGAAATTGTGGCAAAACAGACACAAGCTCTTATCCTGTGAGTGGCTGACCTGCAACGAAAGGTGCAGGCACAGCTTCGCCAGGTGTCTATTGTTAAAGTAAGGGAACTGATGGGAAAAGAATGGGACCCTGCAACTTGGAATGGAGATGCGTGGAAGGAGCCTGATGAAGCTGGGGACACTGAGTTTGTAAACTCTGATGGAAATTTTTTGCCAGAAGAAACAGCTTCCCCATCCCCAGTAGTGGCAACATCCCCTCCCCAACCCATGCTGCCATCAGCCTTTCCACCTTTGCCTGAGGAGATAATCCCTGTGCTGCCTGAGGCAACAGTGATGGCCTCCCCTGGGGCAGTTGCCAGGCAAGATAATGTTGATTCTCCTCAGGAGCCACCCCCAACACCTCTGTTTGCTTCTAGACCTATAAATAGACTAAAGTCCTGGTGGGCTCTTAGAGGTGAGATTGAGAATGTGACCCATGAGGAGGTGCACTACACTCGAAAAGAACTGCTTGAGTTTTCTAATTTACATAAACAGAAATCTGGGGAACAGGCATGGGAATGAATATTAAGGGTGTGGGATAATGGTGGAAAGAACATAGAGTTAGATCAGGCCAAATTTATTGATTTGGGCCCAATAAGTAGGGACTCTGCTTTTAATGTTGCAGCTCAGGGAGCCATAAAAGGTTGTAATAGTTTATTTGCTTGGTTAGCTGAAATATGAATTAAAAGATGGCCCACTGTGAGCGAGTTGGAACTGCCTCATCTCCTTTGGTTTAAATATAGAGGGGATCCAAAGGGTTAGGGAGATTTCAATGGTGGAGTGAATTAGTCACTTGAGACCTACCCAACCTAGCTGGGAGGGTCCAGAAGATATACCCTTGATCAATGTCTTGTGAAATAGATTTGTGAGGGCAGCACCTGCATCTTTGAAGGGCCCTGTAATTGCTCTTCTCTGTATGTATAACAGTGGGTATCACAGTCACTCAACTACAAAATTTAAATATGATGAGAATAAATGGATCCTGAGGTGGCAGGGGCCAAGTGGCAGCACTCAACTGTCAAAGGCAAGGTGGGTGTAGCTACTGTAATGGACAGCAGAGGCAAAGCAGCAATAAGAATAATCTAACTAGTGCAGAGCTCTGGCATTGGCTAATTAATCACAGTGTTCCTAGAAGTGAAATTGATAGAAGCCTACTGCATTCCCACTTAATTTATATAAGCAGAAAACTTCTAGGTCGAATGGACAAAAGATTAATTTGAATTACAAAAACAGAGAATCACGGCCCTTTAATTTCCGGACTTGAGCCAGTTTACACACCCAGAACCTCTTGAATGAAGGGGAATCTTGGTTCATTTGGCTTCCCCTTGAGGAAGGACCCTACTACACTGCTCACAATTTATGCTGTTAATCTTTCTCCCATCCTTCCCCAAAGAGACCTCCAGCCTTTTAACAGGGTAACTGTGCATTGCGGAAAGGGAAATGATCAGACACTTTGGGGACTACTGGACACTGGCTCTGAGCTGACATTGATTCCAGGGGACCCGAAATGGCACTGTGGTCCTCCAGTTAAAGTAGGGGCTTATGGAGGTCAGGTAATTAATGGAGTTTTAGCTCAGGTTCAACTTACAGTGGGTGCAGTGGGTCCCTAGACTCTTCATGTGGTAATCTCCCCAGTGCCAGAATGCATAATTGGCATAGACATATGGCAGAACACCCACACTGGTTCCCTGACTGGTAGGGTGAAGGCTATTATGGTGGGAAAGGCTAAACAGAAGCCATTATGGCTGCCTCTACTTAGAAAATTAGTAAATCAAAAACAATATTGCATCCCTGGAGAGACTGTGGAGATTAGTGGCACCATCAAGGAGTTGAAAGATGCAGGGATGGTGATTCCCACCACATTCCTGTTCAACTCTCCCATTCGGCCTGTGCAGAAGACAGATGGATCTTGGAGAATGACAGTGGATTATTGTAAGCTTAAATAAGTGGTGACTCCAATTGCAGCTGCTGTACCAGATGTGGTTTCATTGCCTCAGCAAATTAACACATCTGCTGGTACCTGATATGCAGCCATTGACTTGGCCAATGCCTTTTTCTCCATTCCTGTCCATAAGGCCCACAAGAAGCAATTTGCCTTCAGCTGGCAAGGCCAGCAATATACCTTTATTGTCCTACTTCCAGGATATATTAACTCTCTGGCTTTGTGTCATAATCTTACTCGGAGAGACGTTGATCTCTTTTCGCTTCCACAAGATATCACACTGGTCCATTACATTGATGACATTATGCTGACTGGATCCAGTGAGCAAGAAGTGGCAAACACACTGGACTTATGGGTGAGACATTTGTGTGCCAGAGGATGGGCAATAAATCTGACTAAAATTCAGGGACCTTCTACCTCAGTAAAATTTCTAGGGGTCCAGTGGTGTGGGGCATGTCGAAATATTCCTTCTAAGGTGAAGGATAAGTTGCTACATTTGGCTCCTCCTACAATCAAGAAAGAGGGACAATGCCTAGTGGGCCCATTTGGATTTTGGAGGCAACACATTCCTCATTTGGGTATGTTACTCCAGCCCATTTATCAAGTGACCTGAAATGCTATGTTTTGAGTGGGGTCCAGAACAGGAGAAGGCTCTGCAACAGGTCCAGGCTGCTGTGCAAGCTGCTCTGCCACTTGGGCCATATGACCAAGCAGGTCCAATGATGCTTGAGGTGTCAGTGGCAGATAGGGATGCTGTTTGGAGCCTTTGGCAGGTCCTTATAGGTGAATCACAGCGGAGGCCTCTAGAATTTTGGAGCAAGGCCCTGCCATCTGCTGTAGATAACTACTCTCCTTTTGAGAAATTGAGAGACAGCTCTTGGACTGTTGCTGGGCTTTGGTGGAAACTGAACATTTGATGATGGGTCATCAAGTCACCATGCAACCTGAACTGCCTATTATGAACTGGGTGCTTTCTGAGTCATCTAGCCATAAAGAGGGTCATGCACAGCAGCATTTCATCATTAAATGGAAGCGATATATACGTGATCAGGCTCGAGCAGGTCCTGAAGGCCAGGTAAGTTATGTGAGGAAGGAGCTCAAATGTCCATGGTCTCCACTCCTGCCATCTTGCCTTCTCTCCCCCAGCCTGCACTGATGGCCTCATGGGGAGTTTCCTACAACAGAGGAAGGGAAGACTAGGGCTTGGTTCACAGATGGTTCTGCACGATATGCACGCAGCACCCGAAAGTGGACAACTGCAGCACTATAGCCCCTTTCTAGGACATCCCTGAAGGACAGCAGTGAAGAGTTCTTACCAGTGGGCAGAACTTCGAGCAGTGCACCTGGTTGTGGACTTTGCATGGAAGGATAAATGGCCAGATGTGTGATTATATGCTGATTCATGGGCTGTAGCCAACAGTTTGGCTGGATGGTCAGGGACTTGGAAGAAGCATAACTGGAAAATTGGTGACAAAGAAATTTGGGGAAAAGGTAAGTGGATGGACCTCTCTGAGTGGGCAAAAACTGGGAAGATATTTGTACCCCATGTGAGTGCTCACAAACGGGTGACCTCAGCAGAGGAGGATTTTAATAATCAAGTCGATAGGATGACCCTGAGTGTGGACACCACTCAGCCTCTTTCCCCAGCCACCCCTGTCATCACCGAATAGGCCCATGAACAAAGTTGCCATGGTGGCAGGGATGGAGGTTATGCATGGGCTCAGTAACATAGATTTCCACTCACCAAGGCTGACTTGGCTACGGCCACTGTTGAGTGCCCAATTTGCCAGCAGCAGAGACCAACACCGAGCCCTTGATATGGCACCATTCCTCAGGGTGATCAGCCAGCTACCTAGTGGACATCTTCCATCATGGAAAGGGCAGAGGTTTGTCCTCAGTGGAATAGATACTTACTCCGTATATGGGTTTGCCTATCCTGCACACAATGGTTCTGCCAAGACTACCATCCATGGACTCAAGGCACTCACTTTACAGGTAAGAAAGTGCAGCAGTGGGCTCATGCTCATGGAATTCACTGGTCTTACCACGGTCACCATTATTCCAAAGCAGCTGGATTGACAGAATGGTGGAATGGCCTTTTGAAGTCACAATTACAATGTCAACTAGGTGACAATACTTTGCAGGGCTTGGGCAAAGTTCTCCAGAAGGCCATGTATGCCCCATATTAGCGTCCAATATATGGTACTGTTTCTCCCATAGCCAGGATTTATGGGTCCAGGAATCAAGGGGTGAAGGGTGGAAGTGGCATCAATCACCATTGCCCCTAGTGATCCAGTAGCAAAATTTTTGCTTCCTGTTCGTGTGACATTACTTTCTGGTGGCCTAGAGGTCTTAGTTCCAGAGGGGTGAACGCTGCCACCAGGAGACACAACAATGATCCCATTAAACTGGAAGTTAAGATTGCCACCTGGACACTTTTGGCTCCTCCTACCTTTAAGTCAACAGGCTAAGAAGGGATTTACAGTGTTGGCTGGGATGATTGACCCGGACTATCAAGATTAAATCAGTCTCCAAAAGAAGTAAAGAGGAGTATGCATGGAATACAGGACATCCAATTAGGGTGTCTCTTAGTATTACCATGCCTTGTGATTAAGGTCAAAGGGAAACCACAATAGCCCGATCCAGGCAGGACTACAAATGACCCAGACCCTTCAGGAATGAGGGTTTGTTTCACTCTGCCAGGAAAAGTCCATGACCTGCTGAGGTGTTTGCTGAAGGCAAAGGGAAGACAAAGTGGGTAGTAGAAGAAGGTAGTCATCAATACCAGCTATGATCATGTGAACCAGCTGCAGAAACGTGGACTGTAACGGTCATGAGTATTTTCTCCTTCTTTTATTAAAAACATATTTGTGCATGTATACACTTGTACTCAGAAAATATCTTCATTTCATTTCCTTTCTCCTTTATCACGTGATGTAAGATTTATTGACTTCACATCAATATTTAAGTATTGTTAACTTTATGTAATAGCATTTCGGTTGGGGATTGGTGCATTTCCGGTTGTACGAAGGATAGTTGTATTTCTTGTATTTCATTGACATTTGTTGGAAGGGTTTTGATTAGTGATTTAATCTTCATACTAGTTATTGGTCTATTCAGACTTTCTATTTCTTCATGTTTCAGTCTTGGTAGGTTGTGCATTTCTAGGAATATGTTCATTTCTTTTTAAAAATAAACTTATTTTATTGTGGTAAGAAAACTTAAGATGATAACTACCCTCAAGACAATGTCTAAGTGTACAATACAGTATTGGTTGACTATGGGTACAACATTTTGTAGCAGCTTTCTAGGGGTAAGGAGGATCCAAGGCTTCCTACTCCACCATATTGTGACATAACTCCCTAGAATTTGGCCATTTCATCTAGGTTATCTAATTTGTTGGTGTATAATTGTTCATACTGCTCTCTTATAATCCTTTTTATTTCCCTTTAAATCATTAGAACAATTTTTATCTTTAAAATTTTATTCTTACTATATATATTTAAGGTATAGAACATGATGTTCTGATATACGTATACATAGTTAAGTGTCATGCCAATTGACCTACTCATCATCTCACACAGTTACATTTGTGTGTGTGTATATGTGGTAAGATCACCTAAAATCTACTCTCTTAGCAAATTTCAGTATACAATTCATTATTATTAACTGTAGACCTCATGCTGTAAATTAGACCTCTAGAATTATCCCACATAATTGCAACTTTGCACCATCTGACCAATCTCTCCTCAGTTTTCCTTCCCTCCCCACTTGCTTCTGGTAACCACCATTATACTCTCTGTTTCTGTGTATTGTGACTTCTTTATAGATGCTGCATATAAAAGAGACCATATAATAATTTTCACTCTGTGTATGGTAGAATATCCTTTTTAAAGACTGAATAATAGTCATATATATGAACATACAATGTAAGAATATTTATATATATGTATTTATACCTCATAATTTCTTTATCCAGTTATCTGTTGATGGACACCTAGGTTTTTCCCATATCTTGGCAATTGTGAACAATGCTGCAATGAATGTGGGAGTACAGATATCTCTGTGATGTGCTGATTTCATTTCCTTTGGTTACATACCCAGAAGAGGGATTGCTGGGTCATATGGTGGTTCTATTTTTAGTCTTTGAGGAACCTTTACTCTGTTGCCTAGGCTGGAGTGCAGTGGCACAATCTTGACTCACTGCAACCTTTGCCTCCCAGATTCAAGCAATTCTCCTGCCTCAGCCTCCTGAGTAAGTGGGATTACAGGCACGTGCCATTACACCTGGCTAATTTTTGTATTTTTAATAGAGATGGGGTTTCACTGTGTTGGCCAGGCTGGTCTCAAACCCCTGACCTCAAGTGCTCTGCCCACCTCGGCCTTATTTTTCATAGAGGCTTTAATAATTTACATTTCCAACAACAGTGTACAGGGGTTCACTTTAAAAAAATATCCTCACCAACACTTATTGTCTCTTGTCTTTTTGATAACATCCATCCTAACAGGTGTGACGTCATATCTGGTGGTTTTGATTTGCATTTCCCTGATGATTAGTGACATTGAGCACCTTTGCACCTTTTCATATGCTTACTGGCCATTTTTTTTTTTTTTTTTTTTTGAGATGGAGTTTCGCTGTCACCCAGGCTGGAGTGCAGTGGCGCAATCTCGGCTTACTGCAACCTCCGCCTCCCGGGTTCCCACCATTCTCCTGCCTCAGCCTCCCGAGTAGCTGGGACCACAGGCGCCTTCCACCACGCCCGGCTAGTTTTTTTGTATTTTTAGTAGAGACGGGGTTTCACCATGTTAGCCAGGATGGTCTCAATCTGCTGACCTCGTGATCCGCCTGCCTCGGCCTCCCAAAGTGCTGGGATTACAGGCATCAGCCACCGTGCTCAGCCGCTTATTGGCCATTTTCATGTCTTCTTTGGAGGTATGTCTATTCAGGCCTTTTCTCCACATTTTGATTGAGTTATAATTTTCTTTTTTGCTATTGAGTTTTTTGAGTTCCTTATGTATTTTGGATGTTAACTTCTTACCAGGTATATGGTTTGTAAATATTTTCTTCCAATCCATAGGCTACTTTTTTATTTTACTGATTCTTTTCCTTTACTACGGAGAGCTTTTTAGTTTGATGTGGACCCCATTTGTTCAATTCTGGTTTTGTTGCCTCTGCTTTTGGTTGTCCTATCCAAAAAATATATTGCCAAGACCAAGGCTTCTCTCTGTTTTCTTGTAGGAGTTTTATAGTTTCAGGTTATACATCTATGTCTTTAACAAATTTTGTGTTGTCTTTTTGTATATAGTGAAAGATAATGGTTCGATTTTATTATTTTACATGTGGATATCCAGTTTCCCAACAGCAATTATTGAGGAGGCTGTCCTTTCTCCATTTTATCTTCTTGGTGCCCTTGTCAAAAAATAGTTTGCTATGCAGCCTCCAACTCCCGTGACCCCAGATAATTCTTTTGCCTTTTTCTGCCATTTGAGGACACAGAAAAATGATGGTTTTCTATTATCCAGGAAGCAAGCCCTCACTAGACTCAAATATGCCAGCTCCTTTATCGTGGACTCCTCAGTCTCCAGAACTGTGAGAAATAAATATTTGGTGTATAAACCACTCAATATGGTGTGGTTTTTGTTATAGCAGCTGAATGGACTAAGACAAAGAGTAACATTAAGAAGTAAGGTGCTGCTGTAATAAATACCTAAAAATGTGGAAGCGGCTTTGGAATTTGGTAACAGTAGAAGGTGGAAGAGTTTTTAAGGAGCATTTTAGCAATATGGATGTTAAGGGTGATTCTAATTGCAGTGCAGAAAGAAAAGAGAAGAGCTGGAAGCAAAGCCTCAATCTTCTTACAGAATACTGTCAAGAAGAGCACTGGGCACTGATTACCAAAGCCAAGGAAGGACTCCAATTACATGGAGGATGGCAAAGGTCATCAAAATGGCAGCCACCAGGAATAGAAGTCCTAACACTTCTGCCCACTGCAACTTGGTATCAGAGTCACCAAGGAAAACACAACACAATAAATTACTGGATGGAACAATACTTCACTCACACAGAGAAAAGAAAGAGGAAGATCAACTGTGATAGTATGCACTGGTCTGTCATGGCTAGTGGGTCACTCCAGTAGCTGACACAGGGCAATTAGCCTATGCACACCTTTCTTGTGCTACAGTAGAAGGACCTCTTTCCTCCCCTGTGCTGTCTGAAATACTTAAAGCTGTAGGCATGCTTTAGGGCCATTGATATATGTACTTCAGCAGAACAAAGGAGTGTACATTGAGCTTGCAACAGGGAAAGATATTCCCACACAAGGCAATATGCCTATCACAGAATGAATGGACCCTTTAGGAAATATTTAAGGAAATATTCCAGGCCCAAGGCCCATTATTTTGCAGATGAGTGAGGGGTCAAAAAAGACTACATGCATAAATTGTCCTTCCCAACAAATACCTAAGTTTGATAAATTGAATGTTGGTAGAAACATGGATGGTAAAGGCCATTCAGATTAGGTCTTGATGGAAATAAGGAACATGTCATTGGAAACTGGAAGAAAAGTAATACTTGATATAATGTGACAAAGAATTTGGCAGAATTATGTTTGTGTCTTGGTGTTTTGTGGAAGGTAGAACTTGTGAGCAATAAAATTGGATATTTAGCTCAAGATATTTCTAAGCAAAGGGTTAAAGGTGGGGCTTGGCTTTTCGTGACTACTTTTGTAAAACTGAAGAAGAAATAAATGACTTAAAGACAGAATTTTTAAGAAAAAACAAAGCAGAACTTAAAGATTTGGAAAATCCTCCACCTAATCATATTGCAAAAAATTAGAACACTGAGTGTCCAAGTAACTGTTTGATAAGGAAATTATTATAAATAAGCCATCTCAACACAAGTCAGTTGCTATTCGTTAAGACAATGGAAAAATGACCCTGCAGGTGATTCAGAGATCATCAAGGCTGCCATTCCCATCATAGGCCACAGTGCACAGGCCCAGTGGCATGGTTGCTTCAATCTAGGTTACAAAGGAGGAGGCTGCCTGGAGCCATGGGTGTGGGGCCCCAGACCAGGAGAGCTGTGGGGCTCTGGCAGATAACTGTGTTGGGGCTGGGGCTCAGGCAGAGAGCCACTGCAGGGCCCTCCTGTCAAGTAGTGAGGGTGAGGTTGCCACTCCAATGGACCTGGAAGGCAGAGCGTCTATTGCAAGAGGATTATTCTTCAGTCTTTAAGTTTACTATGAGAAGCAAGGAGGTGGCCATCTATTAAACAGGAAGTGGGCCCTTACCAGACACTGAGTATACTGATGTCTTGATATTGAACTCCCCAGCCCACAGGCGTATTTGTTGTATAGGCTACACAGCCTATGGTATTTTTTTTTTTTTGAGACAGAGTCTTTCTCTGTCCCCCAGGCTGGAGTGCAGTGGCGCAATCTCGGCTCACTGCAAGCTCCGCCTCCCAGGTTCACACCATTCTCCTGCCTCAGCCTCCCGAGTAGCTGGGACTACAGGCGCCCACCACCACGCCCGGCTAATTTTTTGTATTTTTAGTAGAGACGGGGTTTCACCGTGTTAGCCAGGATGGTCTCGATCTCCTGACCTCATGATCCACCCGCCTTGGCCTCCCACAGTGCTAGTATTACAGGCTTGAGCCACCGTGCCCAGCCTGCCTATGGTATTTTTGATACAGCTACATAAATGGACTAAGACAAACCCATTGGTTGTTTAACAATGTGTTAATTTCCACATATATATGATATGATTTTTTAAGTTTTTTTTCCTGCTGTGGATTTCTAGTTTCATTTCATTATGATCAGAAGAGATATGTTTTATGATTTCCATCTTTTAAAATATTTTAAGATTTGTTTTGTGGTCTAACATGTCCTATACTGGAGAATGTTCCATGTGCTCTTGATAAAAATGCAAATTCTGCTGCTGGATGGAATTTTCTATATATATATCTGGTGGGTCCAATTAGTCTATAGTGTTCAAATTTAAGTCCTCTGTTATTCTTTCTGGTTATTCTATCCACTATTAAAAGTAAGGAAATGAAGTCTCCTCCTATTGTTGTAGAGCTGTCTTTTTCTCCCTTCAATTTTTTCCATTCTTCACATATTTATGGGGTCTGATGTTTGGTGCCTATATGGTTATACTGTCATGTGCTGCAAAACAATGTTTTGGTCAACAACCTACTGCATATATGATGGTGGCCCCATAAGGTTATAATACAGCATTTTTACTTGACCTTTTCTATGTTTAGACACACAAATATTTACCATTGTGTTACAATTGCCTACAGTATTGAGTACAATAATATGCTGTATACATTGGCATCCTAGGAGCAATAGGCCCTACCATATAGCTTAGGTATGTAGTAGGCTATACCATCTAGGTTTGTATGCCATTCACAGGATGAAATCCTCTAATGATGCATTTCTTAGGATGTATCCCCTTTGTTAAGTGACATGTGACTGTAATTGTTATATCTTCTTGGTGAACTGACCAATTTATCATCACATAATTTTCTTCTTTACCTTTGTAAGAGTTTTCAACTTAAAGTTTATTTTGTTTGAGATTAATATAGCCACACTGGATCTCTTTCCATTACTAATAATATGGAATATCTTTTTCCATTCTTTTACTTTCAACCCATGTATGTACTTAGATTTAAAATGAGTGTCTTATAGAAACCATCTAGTTAGACCCTGTTTTTTTTTTTTTTTTTTAAATTTAAAATTCATTCTGCCAGTCTATGTCTTTTAATTTGGGAGTTTAGTTCATTTATATTTAATTACTGATACAGAATGACTTTACTATTGCTATTTTGTTATTTGTTTTCTGCATATCTTGTAGCTTTTTTGCTTCTCATTTCCCCTATTACTGCTTTCTTTTGTGTTTACTTGATGTTTTACAGTGACACATTGGATTTCATTCTCATTTCCTTTTTTGTAAATTCTACAGAGTTTTTCATGGCTTTCATAAGGATTACACATATTATTCTAAAGTTATAACAGTCAATATCCAACTGATACCAACTTAATTTCAACCACACGAAGAAAATCTACTGTTCTATAGCTCTCCCAGTTTGTTTTTGTTTTTTTTTGAGAAGGAGTCTCACTCTGCTGCCCAAGCTGAAGTTCAGTGGCCTGATCTCAGCTCACTGCAAGCTCTGCCTCCCAGGTTCATGCCATTCTCCTGCCTCAGCCTCCTGAGTAGCTGGGGCTACAGGCATCTGCCACCATGCCTGGCTAATTTTTGTTTTTTTGTATTTTTAGTAGAGACGGGGTTTCACCATGTTAGCCAGAATGGTCTTGATCTCCATGATACGGTTTGACTCTGTCCCCATCCAGAATTGTACTAATCTCTAGGTGGATTGTAATAATCCCTATGTGGCATGGGAGGGACCCAGTGGGAGGTAGTTGAATCATTGGGGCAAGTTTTATAATAATCCCTATGTGGCATGGGAGGGACTCAGTGGGAGGTAATTGAATCATGAGGGCAGGTTTTCTTGTGCTGTTCTCATGACAGTGAATAAGTCTCATGAGATCTGATGGTTTTATAATGGGGAGTTCCCCTGAACATGCCTTCTTGCCTGCTGCCAGGTAAGACATGACTTCGTTCCCATTCACCTTTCATCGTGATTGTGAGGCTTCCACAGCCATGTGGAACTGTGTGTTAATTAAACCTCTTTCCTTTGTAAGTTACCTAATCTTGGGTACATTTCTATTAGCAGCATGAGAACAGACTAATACATTGCATTTTTATATGTTGTATACCCATTAACATAGATATATAATTTTTAATGATTTTGCCTATGAAATTGTGTAGGAGAATAGGAAGTAGAATTACAAACCAAAATTACAATAATATTGGTTTGTATATTTTTTCATGTATTCACCTTTACCAGAGAACTTCATAGTTCCATATGGCTTTAAGTTACTGTTTAGTGTTCTTTCATTTCAACTTAAAAGACTTTCTTTAGCATTACTTATAGGGCAGGTCTAGTGGTAATGAGTTTTCTGAGTTTTTGTTTAACTGGGAAAGTCTTAATTTTTCCCTCATTCATGAAGGACTGTTTTGCCAGATACAGTATTCTAGGTTGACAGCATTTTTTTCTTTCAGTGTGTTGACTACATCATCCCACTGCTTTCAGGCCTGCAAGATTTCTACTGAGAAACCTGATGATAATCTCATTGTGGATCCTTTGTATGTGACAGATTGCTTTTCTCTTGCTGCTTTAAATATTTTTCTCTTTGTCTTTGGTTTTCAACAGTTTGATTATAAAGTATCCGAGCATGAGTCTCTTTGGATTTATTCTACATGAACTTCGTTGAGCTACCTGGATTTATAGATTCATGTATTTTCTCCAATTTCTAAAGGTTTTGGCCACTATTTTCTTTAATCTCATTGCTCCTTTCTCTCTCTCCTCTCTCTTTAGGACTCCCATAATGCATATTTTTGTATGCTTGATTTTTACTCTATTGGTCCCTTAGGTGCTGTTCATTTTTATTTATTTTTCTTTCTATTCCTTAGACTGGATCATCTCAACTAATCTATTCCTGAATTCACAGATTCTTTCTCCCGCCTATCTGCTGCTGAGCCTGTCTAGTAAAATTTTCATTTTATTTATTGCACTTTTCAATTACAGAATATTTAATTGGTTCATTTTAAAACATAATTTTCATCTATTTGTTGATATTCTCTTTTGTTTTGGACATGATTCTGTGCTTCCTTTATTTCTAGACATGGAGTCCTTTAGCTCCTTGAATATATTTAAAATAGTAAATTTTAAGGTCTTTCTCTAGCAAGTTCTATGTCTGGGCTTCCTTGGGGACAATTTCTATGAGTTATTTTCATTCTGTATATGGGTTATTCTCTTGCTGAGAAGTGGACATTTTGAATCCTATAATGCAGTATCTCTGCATATCCGATTGTCTCTTTTCCTTATGATTTGCTGTTGTTGAAAGATTGTTTTTGTTTGTTTAGTGAATTTTCCAAACCAATTTTTTAAAGTGTATATTCTTTGTTGTGGTTGGTCACTGAGTCTTTGTTCTGTTAACTTAGTGGTGAGTGAATGATTTGACAGAGATTTCCTTAAATTTCTAGAACAAAAAAACCTAATCTTTCCAGAGTTGTTTCATGTATGCTTTGGGACAAATCTATAGCACTCTGCCAGGCAGTTGAAACTTCTGTTTTAAAGTCAGGATAGGTAAAAGGCTTGGACCTTCTCAGGTCTTTCTTGAGCATACACACAATCCTTGACATATGTATGACCTTCTAGATTTCCGGGAATATGTCAAAGCTTTCCAAAGCCCTTATTCCCCAAACATCACATTCTCAAGCCTTTTACTTCAAGCTTTTTGCTTAGTCTGTTGCTTGTCCTGACTGTTTATGATTGCCTCAGGCAGCAGTGACTAAAATGTTTGCTTTGTTCATATGCTTCTCAATTTATGATGGGGTTATGCTCTGACAAACCCATTGTAAGTTGAAAATATCACAAGTCAAAAAATGTATTTAATACACCTAACCTACTGAATGTCATAGCTTAGCCTAGGCTACTTTAAATATGTTTAGAACACTTATATTAGCTTGTGGTTGGGCAAAATCATCTAACACAAAGCCTACTTTATAATACAGTGTGACTATCTCATGTAATTTATTGAATACTGTACTGAAAGTGAAAAAAATGGTCGTATAGGAGGTCAAAGTAGAGTTTCTACTGAATGTGTATTGCTTTTGCACCATCATGAAGGAAAAAAATTCTATTGAACCATCTTAAGTTAGATACTGCCTGTAAATGTTTTCAACAAATGCCCTCTATAGCGCGTTTAGCACTGGATGAGTTCCAAATTAGTGAGGTAAAGTCAAACCCATTGAGCTAGTTTTTCTGGCAACCACCAGATAGATTAAAACAAAAATTTATAATTCTTTGTAAATTAATGAGCTCTTCTATGTTTTCTCTGGTGGTAGAAATGTGTGTGGTTATTTTCAAGACAGCAAGGGAGGGTATTACAGTAAGGTGAAACATCACAAAACTATTATTCATATTGAGATTCAGTCTTTTTTTCCTGAATGAGCACTTCCCAGGTTGCTGCAAGCTTTTGGTTAGTTTTCATAGCTCTGGATTTTTTCCCCCATTTGTTTCCATTGTTTTTATGAAAGCGGAGATTTCATGAGAACGGACAGACTGCCTCCTAAAGTGGGTCCCTCACCCCTGAGCAGCCTAACTGGGAGGCACCCCCCAGTAGGGACAGACTGACACCTCACTCGGCCAGGTACTCCTCTGAGACAAAACTTCCAGAGGAACTATCAGACAGCTGAATTTGTGGTCTCATGAAAATCGGCTGTTCTGCAGCTACCGCTGCTGACACCCAGCCAAACAGGGTCTGGAGTGGACCTCTAGTAAACTCCAACAGACCTGTAGCTGAGGGTCCTGTCTGGTAGAAGGAAAACTAAGAAACAGAAAGGACATCCACACCAGAAACCCATCTGTACATCACCATCATCAAAGACCAAAAGGATAAAACCACAAAGATTGGGAAAAAACAGAGGAGAAAAGCTGGAAACTCTAAAAGGCAGAGCACCTCTCCTCCTCCAAAGGAATGCAGTTCCTCACCAGCAACGGAACAAAGCTGGATGGAGGATGACTTTGATGAGTTGAGAGAAGAAGGCTTCAGACGATCAAACTACTCCGAGCTATGGGAGGAAATTCAAAACAATAGCAAAGAAGTTAAAAACTTTGAAAAAAAATTAGATGAATGGATAACTAGAATAACCAATGGAGAGAAGGGCTTAAAATAGCTGATGGAGCTGAAAGCCAAGTATCGAGAACTACGCAAAGATTGCAGAAGCCTTGGTAGCAGATGCGATCAACTGGAAGAAACGCTATCGCTGATGGAAGATGAAATCAATGAAATGATGCGAGAAGGGAAGTTTAGAGAAAAAAGAATAAAAAGAAATGAACAAAGCCTCCAAGAAATTTGGGACTATGTGAAAAGACCAAACCTACGTCTGATTGGTGTACCTGAAAATGATGGGGAGAATGGAACCAAGTTGGAAAACACTCTGCAAGATATTATCCAAGAGAACTTCCCCAATCTAGCAAGGCAGGCCAACATTCAGATTCAGGAAATACAGAGAACGCCACAAAGATACTCCTCGAGAAGAACAACTCCAAGACACATAATTGTGAGATTCACCAAAGTTGAAATGAAGGAAAAAATGTTAAGGGCAGCCAGAGAGAAAGGTCGGGTTACCCACAAAGGGAAGCCCATCAGACTAACAGCTGATCTCTCAGCAGAAACTCTACAAGCCAGAAGAGAGTGGGGGCCGATACTCAACATTCTTAAAGAAAAGAATTTTCAACCCAGTATTTCATATCCAGCCAAACTAAGCTTCATAAGTGAAGGAGAAATAAAATACTTTACAGACAAGCAAACGCTGAGTGATTTTGTCACCACCAGGCCTGCCCTAAAAGAGCTCCTGAAGGAAGCACTAAACATGGAAAGGAACAACCAGTACCAGCCCCTGCAAAAACATGCCAAATTGTAAAGACCATCGAGTCTAGGAAGAAACTGCAGAAACTAACGAGCAAAATAACCAACTAACATCATAATGACAGGATCAGATTCACACACAACAATGTTAACTTTAAATGTAAATGGGCTAAATGCTCCAATTAAAAGACACAGACTGGCAAATTGGATAAAGAGTCAAGACCCATCAGTGTGCTGTATTTGGGAAACCCATCTCATGTGCAGAGACACACATAGGATCAAAATAAAGGGATGGAGGAAGATCTACCAAGCAAATGGAAAACAAAAAAGGCAGGGGTTGCAATCCTAGTCTCTGGTAAAACAGACTTTAAACCAACAAAGATCAAAAGAGACAAAGAAGGCCATTACATAATGGTAAAAGGATCAATTCAACAAGAAGAACTAACTATCCTAAATATATATGCACCCAATACAGTAGCACCCAGATTCATAAAGCAAGTCCTTAGAGACATACAAAGAGACTTAGACTCCCATACAATAATAATAGGAAACTTTGACACCCCACTGTCAATATTAGACAGATCAATGAGACAGAAAGTTAACAAGGATATCCAGGAATTAAACTCAACTCTGCATCAAGCGGACCTAATAGACATCTACAGAACTCTCCACCTCAAATCAAAAGAATATACATTCTTTTCAGCACCACACCACACCTATTCCAAAATTGACCACATAGTTGGAAGTAAAGCTCTCCTCAGCAAATGTAAAAGAACAGAAATTATAACAAACTGTCTCTCAGACCACAGGGCAATCAAACTAGAACTCAGGATTAAGAAACTCACTCAAAACTGCTCAACTACATGGAAACTGAACAACCTGCTCCTGAATGACTACTGGGTACATAACGAAATGAAGGCAGAAATAAAGATGTTCTTTGAAACCAATGAGAACAAAGAAACAACATACCAGAATCTCTGGGACACATTCAAAGCAGTGTGTAGAGGAAAATTTATAGCACTAAATGCCCACAAGAGAAAGCAGCAAAGATCTAAAATTGACACCCTAATATCACAATTAAAAGAACTAGAGAAACAAGAGCAAACATATTCAAAAGATAGAAGAAGGCAAGAAATAACAAAGATCAGAGCAGAATGGAAGGAAATACAGATGCAAAAAACCCTTCAAAAAATCAATGAATCCAGGAGCTGGTTTTTTGAAAATATCAACAAAATTGATAGACCACTAGCAAGACTAATAAAGAAGAAAAGAGAGAAGAATCAAATAGACACAATAAAAAATGATAAAGGGGATATCACCACCGATCCCACAGAAACACAAACTACCATCAGAGAATACTATAAATACCTCTACACAAAAAAAACTAGAAAATCTAGAAGAAATGGATAAATTCCTTGACACATACACCCTCCCAAGACTAAACCAGGAAGAAATTGAATATCTGAATAGACCAATAACAGGCTCTGAAATTGAGGAAATAATTAATAGCTTACCAACCAAAAAAAGTCCAGGACCAGATAGATTCACAGCCGAATTCTACCAGAGGTACAAGGAGGAGCTGGTACCATTCCTTCTCAAACTATTCCAATCAATTTTAAAAGAGGGAATCCTCCCTAACTCATTTTATGAGGCCAGCATCATCCTGATACCAAAGCCTGGCAGAAATACAACAAAAAAAGAGAGTTTCAGACCAATATCCTAGATGAACATCGATGCAAAAATCCTCAATAAAGTACTGGCAAACTGAATCCAGCAGCATATCAAAAAGCTTATCCACCATGATCAAGTGGGCTTCATCCCTGGGATGCAAGGCTGGTTCAACATATGAAAATCGATAAATGTAATCCAGCATATAAACAGAACCAATGATAAAAACCACATGATTATCTCAATAGATGCAGAAAAGACCTTTGGCAAAATTCAACAGCCCTTCATGCTAAAAACTCTCAATAAATTAGGTATTGATGGGACGTATCTCAAAATAATAAGAGCTATCTATGACAAACCCACAGCCAATATCATACTGAATGTGCTAAAACTGGTAGCATTCCCTTTGAAAACTGGCAAAAGACCAGGATGCCCTCTCTCACCACTCCTATTCAACATAGTGTTGGAATTTCTGGCCAGGGCAATCAGGCAGGAGAAGGAAATAAAGGGTATTCAATTAGGAAAAGAGGAAGTCACAGTGTTCCTGTTTGCAGATGACTTGATTGTATATCTAGAAAACCCCACTGTTTCAGCCCAAAATCTCCTCAAGCTGATAAGCAACTTCAGCAAAGTTTCAGGATACAAACTCAATGTGCAAAAATCACAAGCATTCTTGTACACCGATAACAGACAAACAGAGAGCCAAATCATGAGTGAACTCCCATTCACAATTGCTTCAAAAAGAATAAAATACCTAGGAATCCAACTTCCAAGGGACATGAGAGACCTCTTCAAGGAGAACTACAAACCACTGCTCAATGAAATAAAAGAGGATACAAACAAATGGAAGAACATTCCATGCTCATGGGTAGGAAGAATTAATATCGTGAAAATGGTCATACTGCCCAAGGTAATGTATGGATTCAATGCCATCCCCATCAAGCTACCAATGACTTTCTTCACAGAATTGGAAAAAACTACTTTAAAGTTCATATGGAACCAGAAAAGATCCCACATTGCCAAGTCAATCCTAAGCCAAAAGAACAAAGCTGGAGGCATCATGCTACCTGACTTCAAACTATACTACAAGGCTACAGTAACCAAAACAGCATGGTACTGGTACCAAAACAGAGATATAGACCAATGGAACAGAAAAAAGCCCTCAGAAATAATGCTGCATATCTACAACTATCTGATCTTTGACAAACCTGACAAAAACAAGCAATGGGGAAAGGATTCCCTATTTAATAAATGGTGCTGGGAAAACTGGCTAGCCATATGCAGAAAGCTGAAACTGGATCCCTTCCTTACACCTTATACAAAAATTAATTCAATATGGGTTAAAGACTTACATGTTAGACCTAAAACCATACAAATCCTACAAGAAAACCTAGGCAATACCATTCAGGACATAGGCATGGGCAAGGACTTCATGTCTAAAACACCAAAAGCAATGGCAACAAAAGCCAAAATTGACAAATGGGATCTAATTAAACTAAAGAGCTTCTGCATGGCAAAAGAAACTACCATCAGAGTGAACAGGCAACCTACAGACTGGGAGGAAATTTTTGCAATCTACTCATCTGACAAAGGGCTAGTATCCAGAATCTACAATGAACTCAAACAAACTTACAAAAAAACCCCAAACAACCCCATCAAAAAGTGGGCGAAGGATATGAACAGACACTTCTCAAAAGAAGAAATTTATGCAGCCAAAAGACACATGAAAAAATGCTCATCATCACTGGCCATCAGAGAAATGCAAATCAAAACCACAGTGAGATACCATCTCACACCAGTTAGAAAGTTGATCATTAAAAGTCAGGGAACAACAGGTGCTGGAGAGGATGTGGAGAAATAGGAATACTTTTACACTGTTGGTGGGACTATAAACTCGTTCAAGCATTGTGGAAGTCGGTGTGGTGATTCCTCAGGGATCTAGAACTAGAAATACCATTTGACCCAGCTATCCCATTACTGGGTATATACCCAAAGGATTATAAATCATGCCAGTATAAAGACACATGCACATGTATGTTTATTGCGGCACTATTCACAATAGCAAAGACTTGGAACCAACCCAAATGTCCAACAACGATAGACTGGATTAAGAAAATGTGGCACATATACACCATGGAATACTATGCAGCCATAAAATGGATGAGTTCATGTCCTTTGTAGGGACATGGGTGAAGCTGGAAACCATCATTCTCAGCAAACTATCGCAAGGACAGAAAACCAAACACCGCATGTTCTCACTCATAGGTGGGAACTGAACAATGAGAACACTTGGACACAG
The DNA here is from genome assembly GCF_009828535.3 of Hylobates moloch. Lineage (NCBI taxonomy): Eukaryota > Metazoa > Chordata > Mammalia > Primates > Hylobatidae > Hylobates > Hylobates moloch. The sequence continues at coordinate 17,545,898 of NW_026652281.1, forward strand.
GAAGGGGAACATCACACACCAGGGCCTGTTGTGGGGTGGGGGGAGGGGGGAAGGATAGTATTAGGAGATATATGTAATGTTAAATGACAAGTTAATGGGTGCAGCACACCAACATGGCACATGTATACATTTGTAACTAACCTGCATGTTGTGCACATGTACCCTAAAACTTAAAGTATAATAAAAAAATTCCAAAAAAAAGAAAGTGTGCTCACTATAAAAAACATAATTGGGTCTTGCATTTTTATCTAGTCTGAAAATCTCTGTCTTTTAATTGTAATAATTAGTACTTTTACGTTTAATACAATTGTTGACAAGTTTGGTTTCTATTTGTCCAATCTGCTTTTTATTTCTCTCTTCCTCCTCTTCTGCCACTTTTTGGGTAAATCAAATACTTTTTAGTGTTCCATTTAATACCTCATTTTTATTTGTATCTCTTTATATTATCTTAATAGTCTTGCAAATAGTTTTCAAAAAGAATTTATCATAGAAATTATTTTAAAATTTCTTCTGGATTTTTTCATACCTTTTTTTGTGTGCTGCCACTTTCCTTCTTTTTTTTTGTATGTCACGCTTGAGACCACATAAAGCACTGTCTGCAACAGAGACTCCAACAAGTTCTCCTTGCATCCCCAGATATCATCTCTTTTCAGTTTCAAAATGTGCATTCCCACTAAAGAAAGAAAAGAAGGGCTGACTTTGTGGGATAGAAATATGGAGGTGGAAACAGAGCAACAATAAATGAGAAATGGAGACTTTGCTATTTCTTTAGACTTATTTGCTGAGAAAAGTAAACCTTGTCAGCAGCTGTATATAGTGGATTAAAAACAGAAATAACTTCATATAGAGCTGTGCTCAAATGTGGAATTTTCTGCCTTTTAACTAGCTGACTTTGGGCAAGTTACTTCACTTCTTTGATCTTTACTTTTCTACCACTTAACAAACATTTATTATTTATTAAGTTGAGACTTGAAATTTACTCTTAAAATAAGAAGAACCTAATTTGTTCACTTATATTATCAAGACAAAAAAAGCAAAACAAAAAATACTTAGTGATATAACCTTGTAAGAATCTTAAGGTTTAATCAAACTGTTTTAATTTTTTCCAAAGTATCAAGCTGAAAATTCAACAAGAAGTTGGGGCCTTTCATCTCCATATATTTTTCTTTCATTTTTTTCATTTCAATAGCTTTAGGTTCATCAATTTTTAATCCTTGTCTATAACTACAGATTTCAAATTTATGACATTTGTGTATTGCTTAGGCTACATGCATATTGTCATTAAGAAAGGAAAATATGGTAATTTCTTTATAATTTTTATCTCATTTCTATTAACAGTTCATACATTTGATACACTAAATCATGTCCTGTTTTTATTTTGTTATGGTTGAAGGTATTCAATGATTTGTAAGGCTTTTTTCCAACTTGCTAGAGCACATTTAAAAAATGTGAATCCCAGAGGGCATGCTATTGAATTTCTTAGCAGAAGTCATTGCTTTGTAACACATTCTTTAGGAGATTATTCTTCAGGGATCAGGACGTGCCCATCTCATAGCAGTTCTGCTGTAGATAATAATGTTCTGATAAGACTCTATGTAGATCCCTCTAAAGATCTGTTTTTAGATATTTTTTGTACCAGGAAGGATATAATTTTTCTCTCTAGGTCAATCGAAGCACTGGCTGTTTTGGGAAAACTTATGCCCCTTGTTAGGCATGGAAAGCATTACTATTTAGGTTAGAGATTGGTGACATCTGTGTACTTCATGAAAGCTCTATGAAACAATCAAGACAAATGCAGAGAATGACTTTTCTTCTTTAGCTTAAGCAGTGTTATTCTGCTTTCTTTTTTTACATGTATAACAAAAAGTAAAAATAATTATCCATCAAGTGATATATTAAAGTATTTTCCCTCAAAAGGAAAGTTTTGTATGTGAGAGTTACGCATAAAATATAATTAAAATGGGGGGTGGAGCCAAGATGGCCGAATAGGAACAGCTCCAGTCTACAGCTCCCAGCGTGAGTGATGCAGAAGACAGGTGATTTCTGCATTTCCATCAGAGGTACCAGGTTCATCTGACACTGAGGGAGTGCCAAACAGTGGGCACGGGACAGTGGGTGCAGTGCGCTGTGCACGAGCCTAAGCTGGGTGAGGCATTGCCCCACTGGGGAAGCGCAAGGGGTCAGGGAGTTCCCTTTCCTAGTCAAAAAAGGGGTGAGAGATGGCACCTGGAAAATCGGGTCACTCCCACCCTAATGCTGCGCTTTTCCAATGGGCTTGGAAAGCGACACACCAGGAGATTGTGTCCCGCACCTGGCTTGGAGGGTCCTACACCCATGGAGTCTCACTGATTGCTAGCACAGCAGTATGAGATCAAACTGCAAGGCAGCACTGAGGCTGGGGGAGGGGGGCCCACCATTGCCCAGGCTTGCTTAGGTAAACAAAGCAGCCAGGAAGCTCGAACTGAGTGGAGCCCACCACAGCTCAAGGAGGCCTGCCTGCCTCTGTAGGCTCCACCTCTGGGGGCACAGCACAGACAAACAAAAGGTCAGCAGTAACCTCTGCAGACTTAAGTTTCCCTGTCTGACAGCTTTGAAGAGAGTAGTGGTTCTCCCAGCATGCAGCTGGAGATTTGAGAATGGGCAGGCTGCCTCCTAAAGTGGGTCCCTGACCCCTGAGCAGCCTAACTGGGAGGCACCCCCCAGGAGGGACAGACTGAACCTCACTCGGCCGGGTACTCCTCCAAAACAAAACTTCCAGAGGAACGATCAAACAGCTGAATTTGTGGTTCATGAAAATCCGCTGTTCTGCAGCCACTGCTGCTGACACCCAGGCAAACAGGGTCTGCAGTGGACCTCTAGCAAACTCCAACAGACCTGCAGCTGAGGGTCCTGTCTGTTTGAAGGAAAACTAACAAACAGAAAGGACACCCACAACAAAAACCCATCTGTACATCACCATCATTAAAGACCAAAAGTAGAAAAAACTACAAAGATGGGGAGAAAACAGAGCAGAAAAATAGGAAACTCTAAAAAGCAGAGCACCTCTCCTCCTCCAAAGGGACACAGTTCCTCACCAGCAACGGAAAAAAGCTGGATGGAGACTGACTTTGACGAGTTGAGAGAAGAAGGCTTCAGACAATCAAACTACTCCAAGCTATGGGAGGAAATTGAAAACAATGGCAAAGAAGTTAAAAACTTTGAAAAAAAATTAGATGAATATTTAACTAAAATAACCAATGCAGAGAAGTGCTTAAAGGAGCTGACAGAGCTGAAAGCCAAGTTTCGAGAACTACGTGAAGACTGCAGAAGCCTCAGTAGCCAATGTAATCAACTGGAAGAAAGGGCATCAGTGATGGAAGATGAAATGAATGAAACGAAGTGAGAAGGGAATTTTAGAGAAAAAAGAATAAAAAGAAATGAACAAAGAAATATGAGACTATGTGAAAAGACCAAACCTATGTCTGATTGGTGTACCTGAAAGTGACACAGAGAATGAAACCAAGTTGGAAAAGACGCAGCAAGATATTATCGAGGAGAACTTCCCCAATCTAGCAAGGCAGGCCAACATTCAGATTCAGGAAATACAGAGAACGCCACAAAGATACTCCTCAAGAAGAACAACTCCAAGACACATAATTGTCAGATTCACCGAAGTTGAAATGAAGGAAAAAATGTTAAGGGCAGCCAGAGAGAAAGGTCGGGTTACCCACAAAGGGAAGCCCATCAGACTAACAGCTGATCTCTCGGCAGAAACTCTACAAGCCAGAAGAGAGTGGGGGCCAATATTCAACATTCTTAAAGAAAAGAATTTTCAACCAGAATTTCATATCCAGACAAACTAAGCTTCATAAGCGAAGGAGAAATAAAATACTTTACAGACAAGCAAATGCTGAGGGATTTTGTCACCACCAGGCCTGCCCTAAAAGAGCTCCTGAAGGAAGCACTAAACATGGAAAGGAACAACCGGTACCAGCCACTGCAAAAACATGCCAAATTGTAAAGACCATGGAGGCTAGGAAGAAACTGCATCAACTAACAAGCAAAATAACCAGCTCACATCATAATGACAGGATCAAATTCATACATAACAATATAACTTTAAATGTAAATGGGCTAAATGCTCCAATTAAAAGACACAGACTGGCAAATTGGATAAAGAGTCAAGACCCATCAGTGTGCTGTATTCAGGAAACCCATCTCACGTGCAGAGACACATATAGACTCAAAATAAAGGGATAGAGGAAGATCTACCAAGCAAATGGAAAGCAAAAAAAGGCAGGGGTTGCAGTCCTAGTCTCTGATAAAATAGACTTTAAACCAACAAAGATCAAAAGAGACAAAGAAGGCCATTACATAATGGTAAAGAGATCAATTCAACAAGAAGAGCTAACTATCCTAAACATATATGCACCCAATACAGGAGCACCCAGATTCATAAAGCAAGTCCTTAGAGACCTACAAAGAGACTTAGACTCCCACACAAGAATAATGGGAGATTTTAACACCCCACTGTCAACATTAGACAGATCAACGAGACAGAAAGTTAACAAGGATATCCAGGAATTGAACTCAGCTCTGCACCAAGCGGACCTAATAGACATCTACAGAACTCTCCACCCCAAATCAACAGAATATACATTTTTTTCTGCACCACAACACACCTATTCCAAAATTGACCACATAGTTGGAAGTAAAGCTCTCCTCAGCAAATGTAAAAGAACAGAAATTATAACAAACTGTCCCTCGGACCACAGTGCAATCAAACCAGAACTCAGGATTAAGAAACTCGCTCAACTACATGGAAACTGAACAACCTGCTCCCGAATGACTACTGTGTACACAACGAAATGAAGGCAGAAATAAAGATGTTCTTTGAAACCAATGAGAAGAAAGACAAAACATACCAGAATCTCTGAGACACATTCAAAGCAGTTTGTATAGGAAAATTTATAGCACTAAATGCCCACAAGAGAAAGCAGGAAAGATGTAAAATTGAGACCCTAACATCACAATTAAAAGAACTAGAAAAGCAAGAACAAACACCTTCAAAAGCTAGCAGAAGGCAAGAAATAACTAAAATCAGAGCAGAACTGAAGGAAATAGAGACACAAAAACCCTTCAAAATATTAGTGAATCCAGGAGCTGGTTTTTTGAAAAGATCAGCAAAATTGATAGACTGCTAGTAAGACTAATAAAGAAGAAAAGAGAGAAGAATCAAATAGATGCAATAAAAAATGATAAAGGGGATATCATCACCAATCTCACATAAATACAAACTACCATCAGAGAATACTATAAACACCTCTATGCAAATAAACTAGAAAATTTAGAAGAAATGGATAAATTCCTCGACAAATACACCCTCCCAAGACTAAACCAGGAAGAAGTTGAATCTCTGAATAGACGAATAACAGGCTCTGAAATTGTGGCAATAATCAATAGCTTACCAACCAAAAAGAGTCCAGGACCTGATGGATTCACAGCCGAATTCTACCAGAGGTACAAGGAGGAACTGGTACCATTCCTTCTGAAACTATTCCAATCGATAGTTTGGAATAGTTTTATGAGACCAGCATCATCCTCATACCAAATCCTGGCAGAGGCACAAGCAAAAAAGAGAATTTCAGACCAATATCCTTGATGAACATTGATGCAAAAATCCTCAATAAAATACTGGCAAACCAAATCCAGCAGCACATCAAAAAGCTTATCCACCATGATCAAGTGGGCTTCATCCCTGGGATGCAAGGCTGGTTCAACATACGGAAATCAGTAAACGTAATCCAGCATATAAACAGAACCAAAGACAAAAACTACATGATTATCTCAATAGATGCAGAAAAGGCCTTTGACAAAATTCAACAACGCTTCATGCTAAAAACTCTCAATAAATTAGGTATTGATGGGACGTATCTCAAAATAATAAGAGCTATCTATGACAAACCCACAGCCAATATCATACTGAATGGACAAAAGCTGGAAGCATTCCCTTTGAAAACTGGCACAAGACAGGGATGCCCTCTCTCACCACTCCTATTCAACATAGTGTTGGAAGTTCTGGCCAGGGCAATTAGGCAGGAGAAGGAAATAAAGGGTATTCAATTAGGAAAAGAGGAAGTCATGTTGTCCCTGTTTGCAGATGACATGATTGTATATCTAGAAAACCCCATCGTCTCAGCCCAAAATCTCCTCAAGCTGAAAAGTAACTTCAGCAAAGTCTCAGGATAGAAAATCAATTTGCAAAAATCACAAGCATTCTTGTATGCCAATCACAGACAAACAGAGAGCCAAATCATGAGTGAACTCCCATTCACAATTGCTTCAAAGAGAATAAAATACCTAGGAATCCAACTTACAAGGGATGTGAAGGACCTCTTCAAGGAGAACTACAAACCACTGCTCAATGAAATGAAAGAGGATACAAACAAATGGAAGAACATTCCATGCTCATGTGTTGGAAGAATCAATATCGTGAAAATGGCCATACTGCCCAAGGTAATTTATAGATTCAATGCCATCCCCATGAAGCTACCAATGACTTTCTACACAGAATTGGAAAAAACTACTTTAAAGTTCATATGGAACCAAGAAAGAGCCCGCATCACCAAGTCAATCCTCAGCCAAAAGAACAAAGCTGGAGGCATCACGCTACCTGACTTCAAACTATACTAGGAGGCTATAGTAACCAAAACAGCATGGCACTGGTACAAAAACCGAGACATAGATCAATGGAACAGAACACAGCCCTCAGAAATAATGCCACATATCTACAACTATCTGATCTTTGACAAACCTGACAAAAACAAGCAATGGGGAAAGGATTCCCTATTTAATAAATGGTGCTGGGAAAACTGGCTAGCCATATGTAGAAAGCTGAAACTGGATCCCTTCCTTACACCTTATACAAAAATTAATTCAAGATGGATTGAAGACTTACATGTTACACCTAAAACCATAAAAACCCTAGAAGAAAACCTAGGCAATACCATTCAGGACATAGGCATGGGCAAGGACTTCATGTCTAAAACATCAAAAGCAATGGCAACAAAAGCCAAAATTGTCAAATGGGATCCAATTAAACTAAAGAGCTTTTGCACAGCAAAAGAAACTACCATCAGAGTGAAGAGGCAACCTACAAAATGGGAGAAAATTTTCACAACCTACTCATCTGACAAAGGGCTAATATCCAGAATCTACAATGAACTCAAACAAATTTACAAGATAAAAAACAACCCCATCAAAAAGTGGGTGAAGGACACGAACAGACACTTCTCAAAAGAAGACATTTATGCAGCCAAAAAACACATGAAAAAATGCTCATCATCACTGGCCATCAGAGAAATGCAAATCAAAACCATAATGAGACACCATCTCACACCAGTTAGAATGGCCATCATTAAAAAGTCAGGAAACAACAGGTGCTGGAGAGGATGTGGAGAAATAGGAACACTTTTACACTGTTGGTGGGAATGTAAACTAGTTCAACCATTGTGGAAGTCAGTGCGGCGATTCCTCAAGGATCTAGAACTAGAAATACCATTTGACCCAGCCATCCCATTACTGGGTATATCCCCAAAGGACTATAAATCATGCTGCTATAAAGACACATGCACACAGATGTTTATTGTGGCCCTATTCACAAAAGACTTGGAACCAACCCAAATGTCCAACAATGATAGACTGGATTAAGAAAATGTGGCACATATCCACCATGGAATACTATGCAGCCATAAAAAGTGATGAGTTCATGTGCTTTGTAGGGGCATGGATGAAACTGGAAACCATCATTCTCAGTAAACTATCGCAAGGACAAAAAACCAAACACCGCATGTTCTCACTCATAGGTGGGAATTGAACAATGAGAACTCATAGACACAGGAAGGGGAACATCACACTCTGGGGACTGTTGTGGATTGGGAGGAGGGGGGAGGGACAGCATTAGGAGATATACCTAATGTAAATGACGAGTTAATGGGTGCAGCACACCAACATGGCACATGGATACATATGTAACAATCCTGCACATTGTGCACATGTACCCTAAAACTTAAAGTGTAATAATAAAAAAAAATTAAAATGGAAATTTTACTAAAACCCCCAAAGTGAGGATGACTGAGACCATGTCATAACTTCATAGTAACAAAGACCCTTCTGTGCAAATGCCTCTTCACAGAGAACAACAGGCATGTGATACTAATGGGTTTAAGGGGACCAGAGATTAATGTACTTTTTGCCAGATCCTTCTAATTTCTAAGCTATTCCTTCATTGGAAGCCTTTGAAAGTAAATTAACTCACCTTGGTCAATAGCTCTGGGAATTGTTATCCCAGATATGAATAAAAAGCAATACAACTTTTGAAAACTTGCTATCTCTTGGGGCCTGTTTCCTAATCTTTATAAATAAGAAGGAATAATAAACTACTTTAAGTTATAATGATATTATAGAAATAAATATTTATAAAGTGCTTTGACAGAGAACAGAGGAAGATGCTATGAAGTGCCAACTACAGGTATTATTTAATCACATTCAGCACCTAAATCAGAAAGATTAAATAATGGTTGGCATAACAACTATTCTGCTTCATCTCAGTAAGTAATTTTTCTGAAGTGTTGATTAGTACATTCTTAATTCATATGAATTTAGCTATTACAGTCTGCTCTTGAACAATGGGGGTTGGAGGGGAGGGTTAGGGTTGCTAACCCCCACACAGTTGAAAATCTGCATATAACTTTTGACTCCCCCAAAACTTAACTACTAATAGCCTACCACTGACTAGCAGTTTTACCAACAGCAGAAACAGTCAATTAACACATATTTTTATGTTACATGTATTATATACTGTATTCTTAGAATAAAATAAACTAGAGAAAAGAAAATCATAAGGAAGATAAAAATATATTTCCAGTACTGTACTGCTTTTATTCATCCCATAAGTTTATGTCATCTGCTTACAAGTTGACTCCTTTGTCTGAAATGGTGGGCAACTGCAACTGCAGACCTCAATCTACAATACACATCAAGCGATTCAATCTTTTCTTGTAATGTCATGACTTTTCTCTGCTTCTTGGGACCACTTCCAGCATCACTAGTAGCACTTTGTATGGGTTCTATGGTGTTATTCAACGTTTACAGTATTGCGCTAAACACGATGAAAAATACATGAGAACCACAAGAGATCACTTTTTACTGTGACAGCAATTTACCGGAGAGACAAACTGCTCATTTGGAGATATCAGCATCACACTGCAATTTAAGCGGATCCTCACGGCACTTGAGCTCACCATAATAGCAACTGAAGATGGCTACCAAATTATTACAGCAGTATATGTAGTATGTACTATGGTTAATTTATGCAGTTATGATTGAATACTGCAGCTTTACATTTGTTTACATTTCTCACTACAACGAATGGTGCTATGTATGGTAGGTAAATGTTTCTGTGCATTAGTTTTGATAAATTTTAACTTTCTGTAATACACTTGTGTATATTTTATGGTAGTAAATGATAAAATAGGCTACTATCTACATACATTTTATGCATTCACAACATACTTAACTTTTTCTTTTTTTTTGTTACTTTTGACTACATGGTTCATCTGCAAGTTTTTTCAAATTGTCACACATTTCCAAAAATTTTTCCAATATATTTATTTCAAAAATTCATGCATACGTGGACCCATGCTGTTTAAATCCCTGTTGTTCAAGGGTCAACTGTAATGGTTTCATTTGCTTGGAGAGAAAACACAGCTCTTTACAAAGGTACATAAAGTCATGACTTGAAGGATTGCTACAAATCTTTTTGAGTTCTGTTTCCCAAAGAGATTCTTAGTTCAAATTAGGGGTATGTTTGTATCTTCATGCCACTACAACTATTTTAAGCAGAAAGTAGGTTTAAAGCTAAACCTATTTTTATTTCTTGTATTTTAGAATTTAGTTTATACATTAAATTTAAAGCATTTGAACTTGCTAAAATCAAGTAAATTAATTTTACAGCTATATCATTATTATTTCTAAGTCCATCCGTTCAGTCTTCCGAGTGGGTTAATGATATAAATGTAATCTAGTAACGTGAATAAGATTGGACAATCCCCACAAAGAAGATTGAGCAAAAAGTTCATGATGCCTGATCACTAAAATTCCAGAGAGTATTAGACTATTAAATTAAAAAATTTTCAGTATTAAAAATAAAAATAAAATGATTTATTAATAAACTGTTATTTATTTTAAAATTATTTACTTAATTTATTTTAAAAACTGTGGAAGTAATAAGTATTTATTTTATCATACACAAACATTGCAGGAGCACACAGAATAGGAAGCAAACATTCCCTATCCCACATAGTAAATATACTTGAACATGAATGTTGGCACTTGGTATGTATAATTCTGTAGGAAACAGCTTGAGGCAGAGATAGCTGGCTGTTCCTAATATTTTTTCCCCCTTTTCTACTGTTTTAGAACTTTTAGTGGGGCATATAGTTGCCCAGAATGAAGACTTCATTTCCCAGCCTGCATTGTATCTCTTTATGGCCACATAACTAAATTATGGACAGTGGATTGCTAACAAAAGTATTTTGTACCAATTTCAAGAAACATTTTGTTCAGAGACAAGTGGCATGTGCACTCTGCTCCCCTTTTCTTCATTTATTCCTCTGTCCTGCTGCCTGAAATGTGAGTAGTTCCTTGGACCATAAGCATGAGAGTTGTATCTTAGGGAAGAGCTGATAATGACCTAGATCTCTCAGGACATCATGGGCCAGAACCACCAGAGCAGTCTTGGCTTTCTTACCTCCAGACCAATAGATGAGAAATACAGAAAGTTCTGTATTGTTTAAATCACACATTCTATTTTTTCCACATTTGCAACTCATTCTAATCTTCACTCATGGAGAGTTCTGAAAGTTTTGGATATATGCAAATATAATTTAAATTTTTGACAGGTGCTTCCAAATTTTCCTTACAAAAATTATTTTACTTCATACTTTACTAAGAGGTCTATGCAAATGCTTTCCCCTCATAAGCTATTATCAGGATTTTAAATATTTTCTGAATAGGTTATTAATGTACTCTTTTTCAGTTCCTGCCCCTTTCATTTTATTTTCTTATCTTGCCCTACATTTTTATCGTTGTTTCGCTCTCTAGATTCTCTAATTTTTTTTCTACCTCTGTTGTGACTTTTTTGTCTCCAGCCTCTTTCTTAGCTTTCTCTTTTCTCCAAAGGGCAAATTGGAGTATTATTTTTTCTCTTCCTGAGGATATGCCACCTTGGATCTACTCCCTGGGGCTGGTTCCAGGAATCTTAAAATCTGAAAAGGGTTCAAGCATACTTAGTAGTTGTATTCTTGATGAACTGTGAACCACCACTATTGCAACATTTATGTATATCCTCGAAATTTGCAAAATTCAGATTGCTTATGAAAAATACATACACACAAAATGATTAAAAAATATAGCAGTCCAGAGCTTTTTACCACCAGTCTGTACAAAGCAGGCCTTTGTGAGACTTAGGAAATCATTCTACTTTTAAAAGAGAGTATTCTATGCAACTATTTTCTCTACTAATAATTGTGAGTCTTCCATTTTTTGTTACAGTAAAGGAGACTTTCTTTTTTCTTTTTTTTTTTTCTGTTCCTTCCAGAGCAGGGCTAACTCTTAGGCAGTGTGCCAGAGTCAGCCTAAGGAGACTTTTGACTGCTTTCTTTCCCCTGCTCTTCCTAGCAGTAATTCTCCATGTGACATTGTTAGTGTCTAACTCTCCAACAATCCCAAGCTGTCATACCCACAGCCTTACTTAAAGAACAGTCTATATACATTTTCTTACCCACAGGTCACCTTCATTTGTCCGCTTAAACTTGACATACTGGCCACAGCTGGTTTCTCCAAGGTTTACATCTGATCCTAAGGCAGCCATCTGGACTTGCCATGGTTACCGAGGCAAGCAGGTTCAAGGGCTTGATAAAAGGAGTCATGTAAGGATTACTCAGTTGCATTTTAGAAGTCTGAATGGCACACACTCATAGACACACACACACACATTCAAGGGGCTGGGTAAAGGAAACTCCCAGAAGGAAAGGAATAAGGATGCCTCATGTGATAGCAAGAAGGAGACTAGAGAGAGGATATTAACCATGGCAGAGGAAGTAGACACAGTATAGGGGAAACAGACATGAGATAAGCTGCCACAGGTGTGCCGTAGTGGCAGTACTAAGCAGAGGATGAGAATGGATGGATAAGACATTAGAACTTCTGTGATCTTAAAAAAAAATTCAGTTTTCCAAGAGTCCAGCTGTGTAACTTTTGAAAATGTTTTCTGTCTCATCTTCTTCCTCTTGTCCTTACAATAAATCATACCTACTCAGGTAAATTGGCGTATCTTTCTCATCGTAATTGGAAAGAGCCTAACATATTTTTAATGTCCCTGTTTGCATCTTATTAAGCTTGTTACAGAATATATTTCTAGTTTTTTTCTGTTGGACTGTGCTCTTGCTCCATCAGGAAACAGTTTAATATTCCTCAGATTCGAGGTAATGATCCTGTCTCCTCAATTCTGTTGTCTTCCTAAAGGACTGTGCTAGGAGAAGAACAAGCAAAAATTAGACACCAAATTGTTTTAAGGCTTGCTAGTTGCTTGTTTATTGTTTATTGTGTCACTGGTTTTTATTTAGCTGTTCTAGACATTCTGTCTACTCTCACTTACACAATTTTATTTTACTCTTTATGGAGCATTCTCATCGGCTTATAAACATATTATTCCTCACATCTGAATAAAACTCTTTTCTTGATTTCACCTTCCCTGTTACTGCCACACCATTTCTTTGCTTTTCTTGGCAAATTGAAAGCATTGCCTATTTTTATTATTTCCAGTTCTCCTTCCATTCTCCCTTAATCTCACTACAAACCAGGTTTTCTTGTTTTCATTACTCCACTAAAACTGATCTCAATAAAGGCATCAGTAACTTCCACATTGCTAAATCCTGTGGTTAATTTTCAGTCTGTATTTTATTTGACGTAGCAGCATCACTTGATGCAGTTAATTCACCTGGCTTCTGCAAACACTTGATTTCTCTCCTTCATTTCCTGCTTACTTAAATTTTCTGCTTTCTCCCCTTCTTTGCATTCTTTTAATCATGGGAAAGTTCTGTTCTTAGTTCTCTTTTCTTCCAAGGAGAGAATAGAGTTGTTGTGTTGTGCAAATGCCATGTCAACAATTCAGTTCCCATTAGATTATTCTTTTAATCCAAACAGTGCGGAAGAATAGAAAGTGAGCTCCCCACCCTGGGCCCTTGGTCCCACTCTTTGTAGTCTTAAAGTGTGGATGTTCTAACAGAAATTTACCATAAATTAATGGATACTAGCCAATACTTGCTGTGCTCTCATGGTCATCCGTGGATATGCACAGAGCAGCAACATATTTGAATTGCTCGATGTGCTTGTTTGCAGCTGGGCTTGCTCTACCTTCTTGTTCCAGCTCTTATACTGGAAACAAGAGTCCTTTTCAGGGTCTATTTAGTGCCATGTTTTCCTCATTTTTGTGTTTTGGAGGTGATTTTACTGTTTAAAGTGGCCCCAAGCATAGTGGTAGAGTGCGGCCTAGTGTTTCTAGTCATAAGAAGTCTCTGATGTGCCTTGTGGAGAAAATACATGCATTAGATAAAATTAGTTCAGGCATGAGTTCCACTCCTGTTGGCCATGAGTTAAGTGTTAATGAGTCAACAATGTATAATATTCAATAAGGTGCTTTAAACAGAAACATATGTAAAAGAAGGCTGTATATTGACGAGTGAGTTGATAAAATGGCGGTAACCAGACACTAGCAGAAATCTAGCCCTAGAGGCGACTTATTCAGTATTTCTGCTAGGAGCAATGATTTAATATTTGCCAATTCAATGCTTCTGGAGACTTTACAGATCATAAGTACTGAGAATGAGAATCAATTGTATTTGCAAATTTAATAGTAACAAATTGACTTCTAAGATGTCTGCAATAATTTTTACTCTAATCAACAATATATGAATGGCTCTTTGTTTATTCCTTCACTAACAGTGTGTATTAGAAAATGTCAAGTCTTTGTCAGGTAGGTTAAAAAGGTGTATTACTTTTATTTTAATTTATATATCTTTAATTATGCATATTTATACATATGCATGAGTGTGTGTGTGTCTGTGTGTGTGAGAGAGAGAGAGAGAGAGAAAGGTTTGCTCATATCTTTCACCCATGTTAAAAATTGGGTCCTTGGTGTTTTTCCTTATAGATTCATTAAATCACTTTATATATTGAAGAAATTTATCCTTTACTATATTGGTTGAAGATTTTTTTCTCAATATGTCTTTGTCTTTCAACTTTGATTAAGTTTTTTTTTTGACCATTAAAAACTCTTTATAACACTAAATAAAAAGTTTTGAGATACAGCTGGAGATTATGGCAAACAGGAGGCAGGACTAGATTGCAGCCACTTGAACGGACAAAACAGTGTGTGGAGGCTCGCATCATCAACTTTTGCTTCAGAACGATGCAGGAATACGTTAGGAAAGCCAAGAGAACCTACAGAGCCTCTGAAGGAAGCCGACTGCTCCTACAGGACCCAGGAAACACCCCAAATACTGTGAGTGCCCAAACTGTGGAAGTGGGAAAGGGAGATCGTCTGCCCCCAAACACACACCCCCACTGGGGAACCCTGAAGTTCTAGATTACAGGAGAAGATTCTTACCTTACTTGGAGCTGGGTCAGTTTAGAGAACTGAGAGAAATACACGGGTATACGAAGCAGCAGGAAAATCCTGTGGGCTTGCTGGATCCCCTAGAAGGCCCTTTCTGCCTCGCCTCACAGGGGTCCTTGAGGAGGGTTGCCAGAGGCACCGGGAAAAGGCCACAGGGAGAAGGAAACCTCCAGCTGAAATTTGTAACAATTTGAACCAATCGAGAAGTCTCCTGGCCAGAACTCTGGGGAGGGCGTGAATCTGGTGTACAGACTCCACAGGCAGGGGAAGAAGGATTGCCCTACTTACTTTCGCAGCTGGGAGGTGGGTAGCCTGGGGTAACTTCCTGCTTGCCCACTACCTGGAAACAGACTTGGTGCTGTTGTGGGGGGGGGCGGTGGGCATGGTGGGAGTGAGACTGGCCCTTTGGGTTGCTTGGGAGATGGGTTGGGTGAGGCCTGTGACTGCCAGCTTTCTCCCACTTCCCTGACAACCTGCATGAACTGCAGAGGCAGTCATAATCCTCCTAAGAACATAACTTTATTGACCTGGGAACCACACCTCCATCCTCCACAGCAACTGCAGCAAGACCCACCCAAGTAGAGTCTGAGCTCAGACACGCCTAGTCCTGTTGCCACCTAATGGTCCTTCTCTCACCGCCCTGGTAATTGAAGACAAAGGGCATATACTCCTGGGAGTTCTAGGGCCCACTGCCCCTTCCTCCCGTACTACCACAGCTGATGCTGTCTTGAAAGTGCCACCTCCTGGCAGGAGGCCAACCAGCATAAAAATAGTCCACTAATCAAAGCTAAGGACCCTCACAGAGTCCATTATACCCCCCTGCCACCTCCACCTGGAGCAAGTGCCAGGATCCATGGCTGAGAGATCCACAGATGTTTCACATCACAGGACTCTGTGCAGACAACCCCCAATACCAGCCCAGAGCCTGGTAGACTTGCTGGGAGGCTAGATCCAGTAGAGACATAACAATCTCTACAGCTTGTGTCTCAGGAAGCCACATCTCTAAGAAAAGGGGGAGAGCACTACATCAAGGAAACACCCTGTGGGACAAAAGGAACCTTGAGCCCTAGACCTTCCCCCTGACAAAGCCTACCCAAATGAGAAGGAGACAGAAAATCAGCTCTGATAATATGACAAAACAAGGTTCTTTACCACCCCCCAAAAATGACACTAGCTCACCAGCAATGGATCCAAACCAAGAAGAAATCCCTGCTCTACCTGAAAAAAATCCAGAAGGTTAGTTATTAAGCAAATCAGGAAGGCACCAGAGAAAGGGGAAGCCCAATGTAAGGAAATCCAAAAAATGATACAAGAAGTGAAGGGAGAAATAGTCAATGAAATAGATAGTATAAATGAAAAACAATCAAAATTTCAGGAAACAATGGACGCACTTATAGAAATGCAAAATGCTCTGGAAAGTCTCAGCAACAGAAATGAATAAGCAGAAGAAAGAACTTCAGAGCTTGAAGACAAGGTTTTCAAAGTGACCCAATTCAACAAAGACAAAGGAAAAAGAATAAGTAAATATGAACAAGGCCTCCAAGAAATCTGGGAATATTTTATATGACCAAACCTAAGAATAATCAGTGTTCCTGAGAAAGATGAGAAATCTAAAAGTTTGGAAAATACACTTGGGGAATAATTGAGGAAAATTTCCCTGGCCTAGCTAGAGAACTAGACATCCAAATACAAGAAGCTCAAAGAACACCCGGAAATTCATCACAAAAAGATCATCACCTAGGCACATCGTCATCAGGTTATCTAAAGGTAAAATGAAAAAAAGAATCTTAAGAGCTGTCAGAGAAAAACACCCAATAACCTATAAAGGAAAACCTATCAGTTTAACAGCAGATTTCTCAGCAGAAACTCTACTATCTAGAAGGAATTGGGGCCCTATCTTCAGCCTCCTCAAACAAAACAATTCTCAGCCAAGAATTTTGTACCAAGTGAAACTAAGCTTCATAAATGAAGGAAAGATATAGTCTTTCTCAGACAAACAAATGCTGAGAGAATTCACCACTACCAAGCCAGCACTACAAGAACTCCTAAAATGAACTCTAAATCTTGAAACAAATCCTGGAAACACACCAAAACAGATCTTCTTTAAAGCATAAGTCTCATAGGACCTATAAAACAAAAATACAATTAATAAAATCCCAAAAAACAAGAAACCAAGGTATATGAGCAACAAATAGCATGATGAATGGAATGGTACTTCACATCTCAATACCAATGTTGAATGTAAATGGTCTAAATGCTCCACCTAAAAGACACAGATTGCAGAATGGAAAAGAATTTGCCAATCAACCATCTGCTGCCTTCAAGAGACACATCTAACACATAAGGACTCACATAAACTTAAGATAAAGGGATGGAAAGAGACATTCCATGCAAATGGACACCAAAAACGAGCAGGAGTAGCTATTCTTTTATCAGACAAAACAAAGTTTAAAGCAACAACAGTTAAAAAAGACAAAGAGGGTCATTATGTAATGATAAAAGGCCTTGTCCAACAGGAAAATATCACAACCCTTAATATATATGTACCTAACACTGGGGCTCCCAAATGTATAAAACAATTAATAATAGACCTAAAATGAGATAGACAGCAACATAATAATAGTGGGGGACTTCAATACTACACTGACACCACTAGACAGGTCATCAAGACACAAAGTCAACAAAGAAACAGTGGATTTAAACTATACCCTGGAATAAATGGACTTAGCAGATATTTACAGAACATTCTACTGAACAATTGCAGAATATACATTCTGTTCAACAGCATATGGAACTTTCTCCAAGGTAGATCATATGAGAGGCCACAAAACAAGCCTCAATAAATTTGAGAAAATTAAAATTATATCAAGTACTCTGTCAGACCACAGTGGAATAAAACTGAGAATCAACTATAAAAGGAACCTCCAAAACCATGCAAATACATGGAAATTAAATAACCTGCTTCTGATCATTGGGTCAAAAATGAAATCAGGAGGGAAATTAAAGAATTCTTTGAATTGAACGACCATGGCGACACAACCTATCAAAACCTCTGGGATACAGCAAAGGTGGTACTAAGGGGGAAGTTCATAGCCCTAAACACCTTCATCAAAAAGTCTGAAGGCGCACAGACAATCTAAGGTCATACCTCAAGGAACTAAAGAAACAAGAACAAACAAAACCCAAACCCAGCAGAATAAAGGAAATAACTAAGATCAGAGCAGAACTAAATGAAATTGAAACAAACAAAAATACAAAAGTGAAACAAAAAGCTGGTTCTTTGAAAAGATAAATAAAATTGATAGACCATTAGCAAGATTAACCAAGAAAAGAAGAGAGAAACTTGAAATAAGCTCAATTAGAAATGAAATGAGAGATATTACAAACTGACACCACAGAAATACAAAACGTCATTCAACCCTTACGTGCATAAACTAGAAATCCTAGAGGAGATGAATAATTCCTAGAAAGATACAACTGTCCTAGCTTAAGTCAGGAAGAATCAAATACTCTGAACAGACCAATAATAAGCAGTGAGATTAAATGGTAACAAAAAAATTACCAACATAAAAGAGTCCAGACCCAGACGGACTAACAGCGGAATTCTACCAGACATTCAAAGAAGAATTGGTACCAATCCTACTGACACTATGCCACAAGATAAAGAAGGAGGGAACCCTACCTAAGTCATTCTATGAAGCTAGTATAACCCTAATATCAAAACCAGGAAAAAACATAACCAAAAAATAAAACTACAGACCAATTTCCCTGATGAACATAGATGCTAAAATCCTTAATAAAATACTAGCTCACCAAATCCAATAACGCATCAAAAAGATAATCCACCATGATCAAGTGGGTTTCACGCCAGGGACACAGGGATGATTTAACATATGCAAGTCAATAAATGTGATACACCACATAAACTGAATAAAAACAAAAATCACATGACCATTTCAATAGAAGCAGAAAAAGCATTCAACAAAATCCATCATCCCTTTATGAGTAAAACTCTCAGCAAAATCTGCATACAAGGGACATACCTCAATGTAATAAAAGCCATCTATGACAAACCCACAGCCAACATAATATCGAATGGGGGAAAGTTGAAAGAATTTCCTCTGAGAACTGGAACAAGACAAGGATGTTCACTCTTACCATTCTTCTTCAATACAGTACTGGAAATTCTAGCCAGAGCAATCAGGAAAGAGAAACAAAGGGCATCCAAATCAGTAAAGAGGAAGTCAAACTGTCACTGTTTGCTGATGATATGATTGTTTACCTAGAAAACCCTAAAGACTCCTCCAGAAAGCCCTGAGAAATGATAAAAAAAAATTCAACAAAGTTTCTGGATACAGA
Source organism: Hylobates moloch (assembly GCF_009828535.3). NCBI lineage: Eukaryota > Metazoa > Chordata > Mammalia > Primates > Hylobatidae > Hylobates > Hylobates moloch. The sequence continues at coordinate 17,564,973 of NW_026652281.1, forward strand.
ATTAATGTACATAAATCAGTAGCTCTTCTATACACCAACAGCAACCAAATCAAGAACTCAACCCCTTTTACAATTTTGCAATTTTCAATGAAATTCACATCAAAATATCACCTTCATTCTTCACAGAATTAGAAAAAACAACCCTAAAATTCATATGGAATTAAAAAGAGTCCTTATAGATAAGAAAATCTAGACTAGCTAAAGCAGAACTGGAGGCATCACATTACCTGATTTCAAACTATACTCTAAGGCCATAGTCACCAAAACAGCATGGTACCTGCATAAAAATAGGCACATAGAACAATGGAATAGAATAGAGAACTCAGAAATAAACCCAAATACTTACAGCCAACTGATCTTTGACAAAGCAAACAGAAATACAAAGTGGGGAAAAAGACACCCTATTCAACAAATAGGGGTGGGATAATTGGCAAGCCACATGTAGGAGAATGAAATTGGATTCTCATCTCTCACCTTATACAAAAATCAACTCAAGATGGATCAAGGACTTAAATCTGAGACCTCAAACTGTAAAAATTCTAGAAGATAACATTGGAAAAACCCATCTAGACATTAGCTTAGGCAAGGATTTCATGACTGGGAACCCATAGCAAATGCAATAAAAACAAAGATAAATAGCTGGGACTTAATTAAACTAAAGAGCTTTTGCACAGCAAAAGGAACAGTCAGCTGAGTAAACAGATAACCCACAGAGTGGGAGAAAATCTTTACAATCTATCTGACAAATAACTAATATCCAGAATCTACGATGAACTCAAACAAATTAACAAGAAAAAAACAAACAATCCCATCAAAAAATGGGCTAAGAACATGAATAAACAATTCTCAAAAGAAGATATACAAATGGCCAACAAACATATGAAAAAATGCTCAACATCACTAATGATCTTGGAAATGCAAATCAAAACCACAGCGAGACACCACCTTACTACTCCAAGAATGGCCATAGTAAAAAATTAAAAAAAATAGATGTTGGTGTGGATGTGATGAACAGGGAACACTTCTACACTGCTGGTGGGAATGTAAACTAGTACAATCACTATGGAAAACAATGTGGAGATTCCTTAAAGAAGTAAAAATATATCCATTTGATACAGCAATCCCACTACTGGGTATCTACCCAGAGGAAAAGAAGTCATTGTATGAAAAAGACATTTGCACATGCATGTTTATAGCAGCACAATTTGCAATTACAAAAACGTGGAATCAGCCCAAATGCCCACTAATCAATGAGTGTATAAAGAAACTGTGACATATATATGTCACACATATCTATATATGTCACATATATATGAATATATACCTATCTATATTTTGGGTATATACCTATATATGTCACATATATATATATTTCACAGTTTCTTTATATATATATATATACACACACACACACAATGGAATACTACCCAGCCAAGAAAAGAAATGAATTAATGGCATTCGCAGCGACCTGGATGAGACTGGAGACTTATTCTAAGTGAAGTAACTAAGGAATGGAAAAACAAACATCATAGTTCTCACTCATATGTGGGAGCTAAGCTATGAGGATGCAAAGGCATAAGAAAGATACAATTGTCTTTGGGGACTCAGTGGGAAAGAGGGGGAAGGGGGTGAGGAATAAAAAACCACAAATTGGGTGCAGTGTATACTGCTCAGGTGATGGTTGTACCAAAATCTCACAAATCACCACTAAAGAACTTACGCCTGTAAGTAAACACAACCTGTTCCCCAATAACCTACAGAAATAAAAAAATTAATAAAAAAGTTTTTATTTAGTAGAATTTATCAGTCTTTTCCTTTCTGGTTTTGAGCTTTGATTAGAAAAACCTTAGCTCTATGTGAAAATAGTTTTTAAATTTATTTTGCTTTTTTAGATATTTTAATTTTTTATTTTATGTATATACGTAGGTGTGTATATTTCTGGGGTACATGAGATATTTTGATACAGGCATACAATGCATAATAACATCAAGATAAATAAGATATCCATCACCTGAAACAACTATGATTTCTTTGGTTACAAAGAATCCAGTTATGATCTTTTAGTTATTTAAAAATGTACAATAAATTATCGTTGACTGTAAGCACCCTGTTGCGCTATCAAATACTAGATCTTATTCATTCTATCTAATTATATTTTTGTACCCATTAACCATCCCCACTCCTCCCCCACCATAATTCCCAGCCTCTGGTAACCACCATTCTATTTTCTATCTCTGTAAGTTCAGATGTTTGAATTTTTAGTTCCTACAAATAAGTGAGATCATATAAAGTTTCTCTTTCTGTGCTTGGTTTATTTCACTTAACATAATGACCTGTGGTTCCATCCATGGTGTCATAAATGACAGGATCTCATTTTTTTATGACTGAATAGTACTTCATTGTATATATGTTCTACATTTTTCCTATCCGTTCATCTGTTTATGGACAAATAGGTTGTTTCCGAATCTTGACTACAGTGAATAGTGCAGCAATAAACAAGGGAGTGAAGATATCTCTTTGATACACCGATTTCCTTTCTTTTGGGTATATACCTAGCAGTGAAATAGCATATGGTAGTTCCATTTTTAGTTTTTTGAGGACCCTCCAATCTGTTCTCCATAGTGGTTGTGCCAATTTACATTCCTACCAACAGTGTGTGTGAGGGTTCCCTTTTCTCCATATCTTCACTAGCATTTGTTATCACCTATCTTTTGGATAAACGCCATTTTAACTTGGGTGAAATGATCTCATTGTAGTTTTGATTTACATTTTTCTGACAATCAGTGGTGTTGAGTACCTTTCCATAGGCATATTTGCCATTTGTATGTCTTCTTCTGAGAAATGGCTACTCAGTTATTTGCCCATTTTCAAGTCAGAATATTAGATTTCTTCCTATATAGTTGCTTGAGCTCCTTATACATTCTGATTATTAATCCCTTGTCAGATGGATAGTGTGCAAAGATTTTCTCACATTCTGTGGGTCATCTCTTCACTTAGTTGATTTTATCCTTTGCTGTGAAGAAGCTTTTTAATTTGTTGTGATTCCATTCGTCTATTTTGCTTTGGTTGCCTGTGCTTGTGAGGTATTGCTCAAGTAATCTTTGTCCACCCCAATGTCCTGAAGAGTTTTTCCAATATTTTCTTTTTTCTCTTTTCTTGCTCTAATATAACCTGGTGGCCTTTTAGTTTTCTTGCCAGAGTCTCACTTTGTTGCCCAGGCTGGAGTGCAGTGGCAAGATCTCAGCTCACTGCAACCTCTGCCTCCCAGGTTCAAGTGATTCTTGTGCCTCAGCCTCCTGAGTAGCTGGGATTACAGGCATGTGCCACTATGCTTGGCTAACTTCTGTATTTTTAGTAGAGATGGAGTTTTGCCATGTTGGTCAGATTGGTCTTGAACTCCTGACCTCAAGTGATCCACCTGCATTGGCCTCCTAAAGTGCTGGGATTACAGGTGTGAGCCACTGTGCCAGGCCCCCAAGTTTTCCTTTAGCAGTTTCATAGTTTGAAGTCTTAGACTTAAGTCTTTAATCTATTTTGATTTGAGTTTTGTATATTATGAGAGAGAGGTTTTAGTTTCAGCCTTCTGCGTATGGATATGCAGTTTTCCCAGCATTATTTATTGGAGAGATTCTTTTTCTGCCAATGAATGTTCTTGGCACCTTTGTCAAAAATGAGTTCACTGTAGATGTATGGATTTGTTTTTGGGCTCTCTATTCTGTTCTATTTGTCTATATGTTTGTTTTTATGTGATATTAGCATGCTGTTTTGGTTACTATAGCATTGTAATATAATTTGAAGTCAGGTCATGTGATCCTTCCAGTTTTGTTCTTTTTACTCAGGATAGCATTAGCCATGCTAGGTCTTTTTTGGTTCCATCTGCATTTTAGGATTGTTTTTTCTATTTCTGTGAAGACTACCATTGGCATTTTGATAGCGATTGCATTGAATCTGTAGATTGCTTTGAGGAGGATGGACATTTTAACAATATTGATTTTTCCAATTCATGAACATTGGAAAGAAAAGAACTTTCTTTTCTTTCCAATTTTTTATGTCCTCTTCAATTTCTTTCATCAATATTTTATAGTTTTCATTGTGGAGATATTTAACTTATTTGGCTAAATTGACTCCTAGGTGCTTAATTTTATTTGTAGCTATTTTAAAAATGGGATTACTTCCTCAATTTCTTTTTTCAGATTGTTCACTGTTAGCATATAGAAATGCTACTGATTTTTGTATGTTGATCTTGTATTCTGGAACTTTACTGAATTTGTTGTCAGTTCTAAGAGAATTTTGATGGAGTCTTTAGTTTTTTCCAAATATAAGACCATGTCATCTGCAAAAAAGGATAATTTGACTTCTTCCTTTGCAATTTGGTTGCCCTTCTTTCTCTTGTCTAATTGCTTTACCTAGGACTTCCAGTACTACGTTGAATAACAGTGGTGAAAGTGGACATCCTTGTCATCTTCCTGATCTAGAGGAAAGGCTTTCAGTTTTTCCCCTGTTCAGTATGATATATATGGCTTTGATTGTGTTAAGGTACGTTTCTTTTCTACTCAGTTTTTTGAGGGTTTTTATCATGAAGGGATGTTGAATTTTATCAAATGTTAAATGTTTTTCAGCATCAATGTAAATGATCACATGGTTTTTGTCCTTCATCCTGTTGATCTGATGTATCACATTGATTGGTTTGCATATGTTGAACCATCTTTGCATCCCAGGTATAAGTCCCACCTGGTAATGACAAACAATCATTTTAATATGTTGTTGAATTTGGTGTGCTTGGATTTTTTGAGGATTTTTGCATCAATGTTCATCAGACATACTGGCCTGTAGTTTTCTTTTTTTTGATGTGTCTGTGTCTGATTGTGGTATCAGGGTAATACTGACTTTATACAATGAGTTTTCAAGTATTTCCTCCTCCTGTATTTTTTGGATTAGTTTGAGTAGGATTGATATTAGTTCCTCTTTAAATGTTTGATAAAACTCAGTAGCAGTGAAATTGGGTCCTGGGCTTTTCTTTGTTGGGAGATTTTTAATATAGCTTTGATCTTATCATTTGTTATTGGTATGTTCTTGTTTTGGATTTCTTCATGGTTCAATTTTGGTAGATTGTATATGTCTAGAAATTCATCATTTTTGCTGAGGTTTTCCAATTGATTGGCATATAGTTATTCATAGTAGCCTCTAATGATCTTCTGGATTTCTGCAATACTGGTTATAATGTCTCCTTTTTTAATCCCTGATTTTCTTTATTTGGGTCTTTTTTTTTTCTTAGTTTTTTTGGCTAAAGGTTTGTCAATTTTGTTTATCTTTTCAAAAAGCCAACTTCTCCTTTTGTTGACATTTTGTATTTTTTTTTCCATTTCAATTTAATTTATTTCTGCTCTGATATTTATTATTTCTTCTGCTAACTTTGAGTTTGGTTTGCTCTTGCTTTTCTAGTTCCTTAAGATGCATCATTAGGTTGCTTATTTGAATTTTTTTTTTTTTTACTTTTTGGATGTGGATGTTTATAGCAGTAAACTTTCCTCTTAGCACTGCTTTTGCTGTATCTCACAGATTTTGGTATGTTGTATTTCCATTATTATTTGATTTAAGAAATTCTTAAATTTCCCTCAACTTCTTAATTGACCCACTGGTCATTCAGGGGCATATTGTTTAATTTCCATGTGTTTGTATAGTTTCCAAAATTCCTCTTGTTATTGATTTCTAGTTTTATTCCATTGTGGTCAGGGAGGATACTCGATATTATAATTTTTTTAATTTTTAAAGAGTTGTTTTGTGGCCTAATACAGAGTTTATTCTTGAGGGTGATTGATGTGCTGAGGAGAACAATTTGTATTCTGCAGTCATTGGATGAAATATTGTGTAAATATTTATTAACTCCATTTGGTCTATAATGCAGATTAAGTCTGAAGTTTCTTTGTCGATTTTCTGTTTGCATGATCTGCCCAATGCTGAAAGTCTGCAGCTAATTATTGTATTGGGTTCTTCCTCTATTTTTAGCTCCAGTAATATTTACTGTATATATCTGGGTGCTCTAATGTTAGGTGCATATATATTTATAATTGTTACATGTTCTTGCTGATTGACCCTTTTGTCATTATAGTATGACCTTCTTTGTCTCTTTTATAGATTTGTTTTGAGATTTATTTTTGTCTGATATAAGTGTAGATAATCTTCCCTTTTTTGGTTTCTATTTGCATGAAATATCTTTTTCCATCTCTTAATTTTCAGTCTATCTGTGTCTTTGTAGGTGAAGTGTTTTTCTTGTGGGCAATAGATTGTTGGGTCTTAAAAAAATCTCTTCAGCCACTCTATGTCTTTTTTTTCTCAGATATATATTTAATAACTGTAGAAATCCAAAAGAATTAGCATCAAATCTTGAAGTTGTGAAGGAAGCTGTGGGTTGGCTTGACTGGGCTTAGCCAATGAGCTGCCTCAACTGGCCAAGGAATGGGATATGATGACTATGAGGACTTCTATATTGTCTTAACCTCATTATATGTATTATGTATTTAGTTTCAATAATGCATTTGTACCAGTGGCTCTGGAGCTTGGAGGAAGACTAAAGGAACGTGTAGTGATACCGAGTAAGGTGTAGACCTACACAGCAGAGCTATAGGGGAGAAGATTAACAAAGTCCTTTCTTCCAATATCAGGACAGTCATGAGTGTCAGTCCCATCCAAACAGGCCACTAGGGCTAAAAGGCTGGACCCTGCCCTCTCTGTCTCTGAATTATGACAGGTTCTTGCTCCCTCCAGGGGAGGCAAGGAGCTTGCAACTGGGAGTTTTCAGTGAATGAGCACCATGACACAGTCATTTCTGATCACTCCATCCAGCTGTTGTGAAAAGATGAAGCAAAGGAGGCACGATAATGCTTAATCTAGCAGACAAGAGAATGGATAGTGCGATCCTTGTTTGTGCTAGTCACTGGGTGATACACCACTTTTCATCTCCACAAAGCTACTTGTTTCCCTTCATTTCCTGTTTCCATTTATTCCCTTCAGTTATGGTCTAGAATCAAACAATTCTAAACCTCAGTGTCTTATAAAGCTGACACTTCAAAACCCACAAAAACAGGTTGCCTTTGAGGTATTTAGTCACACCAAGTACAATTAGAGCAGTCACAGACAGTGTAGGTTTGCAGAGATCCACCTCCTTGCTTACTAGCAATTAGGGAGTTAATACTCTAAAATTGAGGCAAGGAGCCTGGACTGTTGCCATTTTATGGAAGCCACATAAGTTGGGCAGGACTCCACAGGAGCTGTCCAAGGCCTGATGATGGCAAGAGATGTCTCCGAGTCATGAAATCTGTCTACCACCAAAGATTCTATGCTTCGCCTGAGAAATAATTCTGGTGTGAGTTCTAGTCTCTCAGGACATTATAAAGGAAGGAAAATGACATAAAGGAAAGAAAGAATACCAGAGTGGGAATCCAGTTTTGCCTCAAACTAGCTGGGAGACTAGGCAAGTCAGGGAAGGCCTCAATTTCTCTGCAAGTGTTATATTGGACTGGATGGTCATGAAGCCTGTTTCACAGCAAGAGATTTTGTATGGATGCTAAAATGCTTACATCTCTGAGGTCCTAAAGAAAACAGGAATACCCCTCCCCACCAATTTAGACTGGATTTACTGAGTGTGGTCTTCTAGTCCCCCAAAACTTCCTCCTGATCTGCCCTGATTGTCCAGGGAGGAATGAAAGGGTTTGTGGCATACAAAACTATAAATGCAGTGACAGCTGACCATTTAGTAGAAAGGAGCCTTGCCTTTACACAGCTTTGCATAACAACTAGCAAAGCCCATGTTTTCTCTCTCCCTGCCCCCAAGCCTACTTCTTTAGGCATGCAGGTAACTGCCCCGGCCTCCGACCTCCTCCCATTTCTCCTCATTCCATCAGGGAACCCTGACTAAGGAACCAAGAAGTCCTACAAAGAGGAGGTCTCTCTCATGTACCAATCTGCAGCCATTTGATGATGGCAGGTAGGTCTCATGCTAAAAAGAGGTTGTGTCCAGTAGAACCCAGTTCCACAGGAATCCAAGCTCCAAGGCTGGGAGGCAGCAGGTGCTGGGGACAAGCTCACTCCTTAGAGTCGGCCTAGAGGACCCACTGGAGGATCTCATAGCGGCGCAGACCCTGGAGTGCATTGTCATAGATGGTGTTCACACTAGTGCAGAGGGGCTGCTGCTGCAGCTCTGTCATCCGACAAGCAAACAGCCCTCCCACCACACAAAATAGTAGCAGCAGCAGCTTCAGCACAGCCCAGGAACGAGTGTGCTTCTGGGGTGGTGCCTTGAGGGGACGCGAGCCAGACTTAGATTTTGGGGCCTGATTTGTTTCCTTCTTAGGTTTCTTCTCCTGTTCCCGCTTCGCTGCTTTGAGTGCATCATACTCCTTTCTTCGGCGCTCCTTCTCTTCCGCCTTCTCCCGCTTCTGCGCTTCCCGCTCCTGAGGTTCCTTAGCTCGCTGCTTGGCCTCACGCTTCTTCTCTGCCTCACGTTCTACTTACAACTGCCGCTGCCTCTCCAGCTCCTGATCCGCCCGCAAGGCCTTCCTGTGCCATGCACAGGACACGTAACACCGTGTCTGCACACTGCTTACACTGCTTCTCATCCAAGCAGTCACCTGCCACCTTGGCCAGGATAGGATCAAGGGGGTTATCCTTCAGGTCCAGCCACTTCAGGTTCTTGAGCTGAGCAAAGCTGACAGGCAAGGTGACCAACCTGTTGCTGAGGAGATCCAGGTGCTGGAGGTTGACTAGACGGCCGAAGTTCGCCGGCAGCCTGTTCTTACTCAGGTCTAGCTTCACCAGGTGTGTGAGGCCACAGAAATCCCACAGTACAGTAGTCAGTTTATTACAAGACAGATCCATGATGGTGGCCTCTGGAAGGGCACCCAGCTCCTTCACTGGGACTTCATTCAGGTCGCTGAGACTCAGGTCCTGTTCGTTGCAGTCCAGCTTGTCGCGGAGGTTCCCGCCCTTGATACCGGCCTTGGTCATGGTGACACCTGCTGGGCGGGTCGCTGCTCTGGGGTTCCGACTGGCGGAAGAATGGAGCTGAAATGCCGCTTGTCAGTTCAGCGGGCCCCCACCCAACCGACTACCCCCGAGCCCTCCGTCGCCGCCGGTGCGATACCGCCTCCGCCCGTCCGCCCGCCTGCCACACTCCGAGACCCGCTCCTACCTCCCACCGGTGCCCACTCTATGTCTTTTTATTGGAGAGTTTAGTTTAGTCATATTCAATCTTATTATTGATAAGTAAGGATGTATACTTGCCTTTTAAAATTTGTTTTCTGGTTATTTTGTGGTCTTCCTTCTTTCCTTCCTGTCTTCCTTTCAATGAAGGTGAGTTTCTCAGGTGGCATATCTTAATTTCTTGCCCTTTTTGGTGTATTTGTTGTATGTTTCTATTTGAGGTTACCCTGTGGCTGGCAAATAATAATCTGCAACTCATTATTTTAAACTGATAACAACTGAACACTGCAAAAACAAACAAGCAAACCTGCAAACAAGCAAGGAGAAAACTAATAAGTAAAAACTCTACACTTTAACTTTGTCCCGCAGCTTTTTAACTTTTTGTTATTTCTATTCATATCTTATTATACTGTCCATGTATTGAAAAGTTGAAGTTGTTATAGTTATTATTTTGATCAGTTTATCTTTTAGTCTTTCTATTCAAGATATTAATAGTTTATACACTGCAATTAGTGTTATAACATTAGTGTTTTTCTGTGTACTTACTATTACCAGTGACTTTTCTAACTTTTGATGATTTCTTATTGCCATTAATGTCCTTTTCTTTCAGATTGAAGAACCCCTTTAAGATTTTTTTTTTTTTTTTTTTGAGACGGAGTCTGGCTCTGTCGCCCAGGCTGGAGTGCAGTGGCGCGATCTGGGCTCACTGCAAGCTCTGCCTCCCGGGTTCATGCCATTCTCCTGCCTCAGCCTCCTGAGTAGCTGGGACTACAGGCACCTGCCACCACGCCCGGACCCCCTTTAAGATTTCTTGTGGGACAGGTCTGATGATTAAATCCTTAAGCTTTTGTTTGTCAGGGAAAGTCTTTATTTCTCCTTCATGTTTGAAGGAAGGATATTTTCACTGGATCTACTATTCTAGGATAAAAGTGTTTTCCTTCAGCACTTTAAATACGTCATTCCACTCACCTTCTCTTGGCCTGTAAAGGTTCCACTGAAAAGTCGGCTGCCAGATGTATTGGGGCTCCATTTTTTGTTGTTTCTTTTCTCTTGCTGCTTTTAGCATCCTTTCTTTATCCTTGACTTTTGAGAGTTTGATTATATGATGCCTTGAGGTAGTCTTATTTAGGTTGACTCTGCTTGGTGTTCTATAACCTCCTTGTACTTGAATATTAGTATCTTTCTCTAGGTTTGGGAAGACTTTTGTTAACCCTTTGAATCAGCTTTCTACCCCTATCTCTTTCTCTACCTTCTTTTTAAGGCCAATAACTCTTATCTTTGCCCTTTTTGAGGCTGTTTGCCAGATCTTATAGGTGTGCTTGTTTTTTATTCTTTTTTCTTTTGTCTCCTCTGACTGCATTTTCAAATAGTCTGTCTTCAAGCTCACTAGTTCTGCTTGATCAATTCTGTTGTTAAAAGACTCTGATGCATTCTTCAGTATGTCAATTGCACTTTTCAATTATGAAATTTCTGCTTGATTATTTTAATTTATTCCAATCTCTTTGTTAAATTTATCTGATAGGATTGTGAATTTCTTCTTTGTGTTATCTTGAATTTCACTGAGGTTTCTCAAAACAGCTATTTTGAATTCTTTGTCTGAAAGGCACATATCTCTGTCTTTCCATGATTGATCCCCAGTGCCTTATGTTTGGTGAGGTCATGTTTTCCTGGATGGCCTTCATGCTTGTGAATATTCATCAGTTTCTGGGTATTGAAAATTAGGTATTTATTGTAGTCTTAACAGTCTGGCCTTGTTTGTACCTGTCATTCTTTGGAAGGCTTTCCAGGTATTTGAAGGGACTTGGGTGTTATGATCTAAGTTTTTGGTCACTACAGCCATATCTGCATTAGGGGGTACCCCAAGCCCAGTAATGCTGTAGCTCTTGCAGACTTTTAGAGGAAGAGCCTTGGTGGTCTTGGATAACATCTGGATGAATTCTCTGATTTACCAGGCAGAGACTCTTCTCTTCCCTTACTTTCTCCTAAACAAACAGAATCTCTTTCCTGTGCTAAGCTGTCTGGAGCTGGAGGAGGGGTGACACAAGCACAACTGTAGCCACCACAGTTGGGACTGAACTGGGTCAGATGTGAAACCAGCAAAGCAGTGGGTCTTGCCCAGTGCCCATGGTATCCACTGCCTGGCTACTGCCTATGTTTGCCAAAAGCCCTAAGACTCTACAACCAGTAGGTGGCAAATCTAGCCAGGTTTGAGTGCTTCCATTCAGGACAGTAAACTCCTCCTATCTCTGGGCAGGTCCAGTGATGACATCTGTGACAAGGGTCTGGAGTTGGAAACCTTAGGAATCTACCTGGTACTCTCTTCTACTGAAGCTGTGCTGGCACCCATGCTGCAAGACAAAGTTCTTCTCACTCTTATCTCCCCTTTCCATAACCAGAGGAATCTCTCTCCATGGCCATCACCACCCCAGTCCTGTGGTGAGTACTCCCTGGCTATTGCTGATGGTTCACTCAAGGCCCAGGGGTTCTTCTGTCAGCTTGTGGTCAATGCTGCCAGGCCTGTGTCTCTCTCTTCAAGAGAAGTGTGCTCCCCTCTGTCACAGGGCAGGTCCAGAGATCTTGTCCAAGAGTCACAGCTTAGAATTGGGAGCCCCAAGAGGCTGCTTGTTGTTCTACCTCACTGTGGCCAAGCTGGTACCTAAGCTCAAGACAAAATTTCCTTCACTCTTACTGTTTCTTTCCTAAAGCAAAAAGAATCTCTCCCCCTAGCCACTACAGCTGGGAAGGTGCTGAGTCACACCTGAAGCCAGCACATCTTTGAGTCTCACTCCAGCCCATGATGATTACTGCCTACCATTGCTGATTATTCAGTGACCAAGGGCTCTTTTTTAGAACTTTCAGGTTTTGGGCATATAGGTGGTTTTTAGTTATATGGATAAGTTCTTTAGTGGTAATTTCTGAGATTTTGGTGTACCTATCATCCAAACAGTGTACACTGTAGCCAATATGTTGTTTTTTATGCCTCACCAACCCCAACCCTTCTCCCTGAGTCCCTAAAGTCCATTATATCATTCTTATGCCATTGCATTCTCATAGCTTAGCTTCCACTTATAAGTTAGAACATATGATATTTGGTTTTCCATTCCTGAGTTACTTCAGTTAGAAAATGGCCTCCAGCTCCATCCAAGTTGCTGCAAAGGCTACTATTTCATTCAGTTTTATGGCTGAGTAGTATCCCAAGGTGTATATGTACCACATTTTCTTTATCCGCTTGTTGGTTGATGGGCATTTAGGTTGGTTCCGTATTTTTATAAGTGTGAATTGTGCTGCTATAAACATGTATGTGCAGTGTCTTTTTCATGTAATCACCTTTCCTCTGGGTACTCAGTAGTGGGATTGCTGGATGATTGGTAGCTCTGTTTTTAGTTCTTTATCGCCATAGTTTCCATAGTGGTTGTACTAGTTTACATTCCCACTAGCAGTGTAAAAGTGTTTCCTTTTTACCACATCCACACCAACATCTATTATTTTTTGATTTTTAAATGATGACCATTCTTGCAGGAATATGGTGATATTGCATTGTGGTTTTAATTTGCATTTCCCTTATAATTAGTGATGTTGAGCATTTCCATATGTTTGTTGGCTCTTGGTGTATTTTCTTTTGAGAATTGTTTATTTATGTCTTTTGCCCCCTTTTTGATGAGATTATTTGTTTATTTCTTGCTGATTTGTTTGAGTTGTGTGTAGATTCTGGATATCAGTCCTGTGTCAGATGAACAGTTTGTGAATATTTTCTCCCACTCTGTGGGTTGTCTGTTTACTCTGCTGATTATTTCTTTTGCTGTGCAGAAACTTTTTAGTTTAATTAGGTTCCATTTATTTATTTTTGGTTTTGTTGCATTTGCTTTGACTAAGGGCTCTTTAGTTAGCAGGTAATGAAACCTGCAAAGACTAGATCCTTCCCTTGAAGGCAGTGGGTTCCCTTCTGGCCCAGGATGTGTCTAGAGATATCTGGGAGCTAGGGCCTAGAATGGGGGCCTTGGGACTCTGCCTGGTGCCCTGTCCTACTGAGGCTGCACAGGTACCCAAGTTGCAAGACAAAGTCCTCTTTACTCTTCCCTCTCCTGTTCTCAAGTGCAAGGAAGGATCTCCTCCTGGAGATGCGAGGTGTGCTGGCTAGGGTTGGGGGAGGGGTGGCGCAAGCACTTCCTTGGCTACTCTGGCTGGTGGCTTCCTAGGTCACGTGCCCCTAAGTTTAACGGCTGCAAGCCCAGCATAAGATTAGCACTTGCCCAGGAATAGAACACAGGTTTCAACCTCTGGGATGGGTAATTCCCCTCTGGCATGGGCTGGTCTAAATGTTCCCTCTGTGAGTGCCAACTGAGTTCTGTACAGTGTTGCTTTCCACAGTGATAGGGCAGTGCTGAGTTCCAATGCAAAGTCGCACAATCACTGCACTCTGTCTCCCCCAAGCACACAGATTCTCTCTTGTACAAGGAGGCAACTCCTGAGGGATGTGAGAGGGGTGGCACTGGTGATTCAAGACTGTCTTTCCTACCCTCGTCAATGCCTCTTTCAGTAACATGAAGTTAGAACCAGACACTGTGATTGCTCACCTGATTTTGCTTCTCATGAAGATGCTTCTTTTTGTGTGGATAGTTGTTCAATTTGGTGTTCCTGTGGGGAGGACAACTGGTGGGAGCTTCTGTTCAGCCATCTTCCTCTCCTATGAAAAATTAAATAAAAAAAAGTCTTCCATATTTTCCTTGAGTCTTTTTAAATTTCATAATTTAATATTTAAATATTTAATTTGTCTAGAATTTATTGAGTGGTAGGTCTAGCTTTGCTTTTTTTTCTTAACAGCTAGCTGTTTGAAACAACCATTTAAAGAACAAACCTAATTTAATTAGCTTGATTTAACCATTCTACAGTGTATACATATATCAAAACATTATGTATATCATAAATACATACATTTTTGTCAATTAAAAACATTAAAAAGAAAAAAGAAAAAGAAAATATTGTCCATTTCCTCCATTACTTTGAAATGCCATCTTGGTGTTACATACTAAATTTCCATATATACTTACATCTTTTATTTTGGTACAGCACATTCCCAATTTTCTAAAGAAAATGTATTTCCTTTTGCATAGAAAAGACAGAGGAAAAATACATTGTCATGTTTATCTCAAATAAATGAAGTAGAGCCTTGATAGTGAGCCTAACTGTGCTGGCCTATGATGTTTTCCCAGTGTTTTAACCTATCATTTCTGTGGCAGATTCTGAAACCAATAGAAAATTAATATCAGATGATGCTTTAGTCCTTGGGGCTCTTGGTTGAAAGTAAAACAGAAATGTCTTAAATTTAATGGTATAAATTTTGTAAATTCTCTGCATACTGTCACTTCTGACAGGTCAGTATGTAGTGAAATACTTCGGTGTGATGAAACCAGTGTAACATTCAAGTTAGTTGGAATACACTCACTTTCCTTGGTTAAATCTCACCTTATTTGAAAATGTTAGTTTATTACTAAAAAATCCATGCTAGCCTACAGGGCAAATAATAGCCTACTAAATGTAACAGACCCCAAACATCCCTATAATTCTACAAATTAAGGGTTTCATGCATACAGAACCCCTACCATGGTAAGGAATCCAAATTAGTTATTTTTGCATGCCTTTCTAAAACTGAGTCCTTGAGGAGGCAACAGAAATTAATGATGTTGAGCACTAATAGTACTAATCCCACTGACAACTCTCCAATTTTAAAAATAATTGGGTACTTCTTCAGTTTTCTGTGTGGCACGCAAAGTTCACAGCTCCTTAAATACTTACGTAACACCATTCTTGGGGGGATTTTAAAGAGTTACCCTTCCTACTCCCCAAACACCAGAACTAAGCCACAAAAGAAACAGTAACAGAAGTAAGATCCTATGGTTTTACAGAGTGGCTTCTTTAGAATTGATGTTAAGTAATATTCTAATTCATTTTTTTTGCTGAGCAATGATAGTTGTTGAGGTAACTCAAAATTCCCATCCACTTAATGAACTCTTTTCACCAGCAAATACAACAAGACCAAAATCAGATCATCAGTCCAGTGGTTTCCCTGTAAACTCCTTGGCTAGAAGATGAGATAATTAACTGGATCTCTTTTCATATAAAAAACAGCTTCTATTTTGGAGAGGTGAATTTGTTCAGCAGATCTTGTTTGCTTTTTGTATTAGGTTTGATGGAGCCAAACTCCAATTCCCCATCAATATTTCTCAGTTGGAGATCTGATGGTTCCTTATGATTTTGTCGAAGGAAGCATCTTCAATTACCTTATTATCATAAACATTAAGAGGAATGTACATGTTGACTTTTTGCCCATCTAATTCATTTGGGTGTCCTGTTGGGCCAACTGACAACTTGTCAGTAGGCTATCTTTCAAATTCTTTAAATGTTGAAAGGAGAAATGTCATGCCTTATTTAAATCTTTCCAAATATGTTCCCTCAAAGTATATCTTTCATAGTTGTCGGTAAAGAATAATTAGATGGGATTGAAAGTTGTATATACTCTTCCAAAGATAGGCTATATACAGTGTTTCAGTTATCTACTGCTATGTAACAAACTAGCAAAAAGTGTGGTGAATCAAAACAGTTAATTACTGTTTCACAGTTCTGTACATTGTTTGTGCTTATCTCAGCAATTTTCACTTTCTTTCATGCAGTTGCAGGCAGGTAGTGGCACTGGAGTCATCTGAAGTTCAACTGAGCTGGACATTCAAGATGGCTTCTTCCCTTGCATGCCTGGAGCCTCATCATGGATGGCTGGAACAGTTGGCCACTGGCCAGGTGAATCTCTGACTGGTCAAATTTATGAAATAGGAGACATGGTTAAATCCATCTTTAGGAAACTTATTCTTATCTGTCTGTGATTTCAAGGCCCCCTCCAAGTTTTATGCACTTAAAAGCCAACTACTTTGTAAGGTCTGAGAAGCCTTTTAAGCAGATTGGAAGACAGGCACTCTGTAATAATGTGCAATGTCTTTTCTTGTTGCTTAGAAGGGTATGCACAAATTTTTACTAATACTGCAAACTCAAGCCTTTGGCACAATGTTCTTCAGTGTTTAGATATTTCTATTTGTTTCATTAAAAATTAAGAAAATTTTCTTATGAGCCCCAGATGAGCTTACCCTTTAATACATTTCTAAAAACAAGAAGCATGTCTTAATTGTTCCTTTGATATACTGTTGGAAATTAGATTGTAGCTGTGTAGAACTTAATTTTTTCATATTCAGTTATTTTTCTTAATTGTCTAAATTTTTGCTTTCAAGGAACCATATGTATGTATACTTGTTTTCTCTAGATCTTGAAATCTAGGTTATTTGTACCGTTTTAAACCCATTAATTTTTTTTTATGTGTTACTGAAGAGTATCCTGTGGTTTTCACTCTAATTTTTCTCCAGGACACAAGTTAATTGATGTCTGGAGGAATTAAAAAAATAGATATAAATATGCTACATTATGATTCAGTATAAGTTCAGTATCCAATCTCTGCCTGACTGCTGGAGTTGAGACATAAATCTTCTGCTTCAGTGCTCCTCCAGACTCAGAATGGAATGAACAGTATTATTAGCTCTCGTTCTCAGGCCTTTGAACTATACCGCTGGCTTTCCTGGGTCTCCAGCTTGCAGTGGGACTTCACGGGATTTCCCAGACTCCATAATCAATTCAGTAACACTGAATCTAAACCAGATAAGGCAATTTCAGCACTTAAGTCAGACCCCAGGATTGGCCTGCCAGGTTCAAAACTGAGATGCTGTTCTGAAATTGTCTTTGTTAAGAAGTTGAGGTGCTTGTGGAAGCTTAAGCAAACAAGAGATACCTAGCAAGTGTGCTGCTATTTGAACCTTAAGCCTTTATGGGAATTGTGTTGGAGGTTTACATTTGAATGAATGTAGACTTTAGGGAGCAGAGTTGAAACACTGTTGGATGAAAACACAAAAGGAAGATTGAGGAGAGCAACAGGAAGCCAGCATTTTAGAGATATTTGGAAGTTGAGAAGCCTTCAATGTTCACTGAGGAGGACTTGTCAGAAATGAAAAATTGGGATAGTAGGGTGTCTCTGGAGCCAGGAGAACAGAACAATGGTTTTTACACTATGCTCCCCAAAGTTCCACTAGAGGTTACCACATTTTGTAATAGCAGAGAGGAGTAAATAGATGTGACTCTACGCATCTCACTAAAATCAGAGCTGTGAGTACTAAAAAATCACTCCAGTGACTTTCATCTTTGATTGCAAGTGTAAAAGATGAAGAAAATTTTATTCACTAGACCTTATCTTAGGAGAAAACTGCCTGATTGCAGGAAGAGAGACAAATCTCAAAAGCTTGCTCCAACAAAATAAGATGCTTACTGAACTACTAAGCAGGAGAAAAAGACAGAAATTGTTTTGTTTCTGAAAAGAAGGAAGAAAAGAAAGAATGAACAAAGAATTAAGGGAGAAAAATGGGTAGCAGAAGAGAAGGCAGATCTTATGGTGTGATTCTATGACTCAGATATCGTCAATAATGTTTCTACACATACATATCTTTTTCTTTAAATAACGGATAAAGGTTCTGAATTTTACATTGTGCTAATATAGAGCAAAATAGAGAGATTTGGGCTAATATAGAGCACAAATTTTATGTTGTGTATAGAGCAGATATTTGGAGAAAGTCCCATGATTATGTAATATTTGGGAATTCGAAGAGATCACGAAGAAGCTTTGAATTTTCACAGGCCAAGTGTATTTGAAATAGGACTTTTTATAGTAGCTCTGACCAGTAGAAATCTAATGTGAGCCAAAAAAACACAAGCCACATATGTAATCTTAAATGTTTTGTAGTTGTCACATACAGTTTACATGCCCCAACATTATAATCTTCACACCTGAATGATTTTTTTTTCTAATATGCTTCACCTTAGTGGATGACCACCACTATTCTTAAAATTAAGTAAATTATATACCTGGGAGAATTTACTGTCTCCCTCACTCATCCCACACCATCTTCATAAATTAACGAATCCTGCCAAATACTTTTTAAATTTACCCCCTGTGGTAGACACAATAATGGCCCACCAAAGATGTCCACATCTTAATCCCTCAAGCCTGAGAATATATTTCCTTAGATGGCAAGAGAAGACTTTGCAGGTGTGATTAAGTTGAAACTCTTGAGATAAGGAGGTTACTCTGGATTATCTGGATGAGCCAAACCCAATGTAATCAGAAGGGTCTTTGTAAGAGGGAAGTGGAAGTATCACAGATAGAGAAGGTGAGGTGACAACAGAGAAAGAAGGCAGAGGGACTCAAGGAAGAGGGCTTGAGCCAAGGAATGCAGGAAAACTGGAAAAAACATTGAAATAGATTTACTCCCCTAAAATAACAAGAAGAAACACAGCTCTGCTGACATTTGGGTTTTTAGCCTCATAGATCCATTTCGGACTTCTGACTTCCAGAACTAGGACACCTAGGTGTGATAAGGTGGGGAGGAGGTAGAGATTGTTTTTTTGCATGCCTAATGTTTGCTTCCATGTAAGAGCTACATTAAAGAAATACTCCTGGCCTCCTTCTAGAACAGCAGTGTCTTAATCTGATTGGCACACCTGGATGATACCAACTTATTCTTTTAAGGAAATCAATGTATCACTAAAAATGCATAGAAAAACATCTGGCATAGAAAAACATCTGAACACATTTCAGGGCTGTGGAGCTACAGTGTAAGTACACATGCGTTGGTGTGCACACACCTGACTTTTATGTTTGGAACTGAAGCCAGCCATCTTCCCTAGGACAAATCTTTAATTTGCTAAAGAAACAAAAGAACAGGATTTACTTTCAGCTAGTCATTTATAATGATTCAGTTTTCTTCACTTGATCAAAGGAATATAATCTAATACTTGAAAAATGGGGTCAAAACAGCATTGTGAGGAAAATATTTACTGCAAATATTTATAATTGTGTAAGAAGAATCATTCTTTTTAAAATTCAAATTGTGTTTTAGCTTTAGAAGTCTTTACTAGATCTTTTAAAATCACAATTAAATATTTGAGACTCTATGTAACCCCCAAATTAAAAATAGTATATTAGTTGTTTTAAACAATATTCATCACTTTTACTTTTTATGTTATAATAAATTTATGTATGTAAAAATTTAAATGTACAGCACATGTAGTTTGTGTGTGTGTGTGTGTAGCATTATAAAAATATGAAGACAAATTTTACTTAGTATAAAAACATATATATATATATAAATAAGTGTACAGGAGAGTTTTTGAGTTAAAACCTGCTTTACCTAATACCATTTTGAACGAAAATTATGGATATTGATTCCCTGATTAAAGGAACTCTGCCTTCTCAAAAAAAAAAGTTTCATGTCACGGCTGGTTTTCAATCACCTGGCAAGAAGGATTTTTTTTGTAAGAATTAAACTGCATGTTTTACATTTGTGCTGATCATGCCACCTTTGCTGCCATCTGGTTTGATGTGATATCCAGCATATCTAATTCCAGCACCTGAAAGTTTAAAGTGCTTTCTTTCTAAAGAAAAATAATGCTCCATCTATGTCTATAGGCTTTGTCAGATGGGGGAGCACATGTATAAGAAACATTTACCAAAGAAAGATTGAAAAATTCCAAGGATTTATTCCTAAATTAGGTTCTAATGATCACTCTCCCTTTCCAGTTCATTTGTGAGATTTTCCCAGATTTGAGCACTTTGGTTAAAAATTAAAAAAAAAAAGCCCAGCTAAACAACTATGTTGTTCCAAAGACTTGCTAGCTATTCTGTTTTGTGGCCAATATTTCCTTGGTCACCACATCAGTGCAAGCATGATTTAACTGACAGTTAAAATAGTAATATTTTAACTACCCTCTTCCCTTCAGGCTTAACGACAGGTAACAGCCCTGCCATTACTAGCTTCAGGGCAGAGCATCATCTCTACCACCTGCCACTTCTTTGCAAATAATGCCTTTATTAAACTTTGCTAAGAAAATCCCAATTTAACCATGTCTCCTTGTTTTTTTTTTTTTCTGGGATGTTGATTGGTACAATATGTGTTTACCATACTGCCTTGTATATAATAACCGTCCAACACAGTGATATTTATCATTAAGAAGACTGAAAACATGTAATCATTCTTACAATATCTATACAACTGGTATGCTGAACAAGTGTGGTGCTTGGATTGTGACAACGTCACAGCTTAAATAAAAATAATCTTACCACTGTGTGCTTAAACTTCATTTGGTGATGACAACTTCCTCTCCCTGGAGGAAAACTCTAGAAGTCCCATGATTTCTCTACTCATTCTTTTTTTTTTTTTTTTTGGATGAGCACTGGAACTTTATTACACAGCACGGCACTAGTGACAACGGGAGGGGTGGGCAGAAATACAGGTCGGAACATGCCACAGTCCAGGGACGGTTGGTCATTCAGAAAGTACGTGTTTTCAGAACACTCATTACTAAGACCGTCTGGGGTTGTTCCGGGGGGTTGGGCCGGAAGCGGTAGGCCGGCATCATCCTCTTGAGGAGGGCCTAGTTCTCGTCGTCTTCCTTGGAGAGAGCGGACGGCCGGTCAATGTGGAAGCCGGCGCCAGCCACTGCGGTGGTGCCCTTGTTGACTGGGTTCTTGATGCCCTGGCTCGCCGAGGCCCTCACTCTCCTTCCAGCCCATCTTCATCAGCATCTAGTAGCCGATGTTCTCCTCGGTCAGCTTGAACTCCTTGTACTCCGAGTAGTCAGGCTCGCGACCCTCCTTCAGGGCCTTGAAGGTCTCCATAAACTTCTCCAGCTTGTCTGGAGGCAGGAAGTCTCCGATGAAGTGCTTGTCTCGGCTCATCTTCGTCAGCTGCTCGGCCCATTCCCTCGTCTTGTTCATCTCCATTCGCTGCAGCTGGTGCTCCCAGGTGCGCGGCTCGCTGTTCACCTCCTCGTCGCTGTGGTAGCCATGCTGGTGCTGCTGCACCGCCTTCTCCCACAGCAGCTGCGTATCCTGCATGGCCCGCTTGTGCTGCATGATCATGTCGTACATCTGAAGCATATCCTGCTGGTCCTTCAGCTGCTGCCTCTGGGAGCACGACAGCTCCGTGAGGCCCGCTAGACCCATGGACTTCCCTTTCTCATAGCCGAGCCCCTTGAGGTCCTGAACTGACAGAGGTGAGGGAGAGGCATCCACGTCCCTCTGCACCAGCTCAGCAGGTGAGAGCTCTACTTTGTCCTCTTCAGGCCTCCACCGGCCCTTCGGCTTCCTCTTGACGGTGGCTGCGGAGGCTGGCTCCCTGGGGGCGCCTGGAGCGGGGATGACTGGGGGCACAGGCGAGGACGAGGCGGGGCAGGTGGTTGTCGGGCCTCAGGAGGGGACCTGCGCTTCAGGCCGGGGTCTGGTGCCATGAGGGTGCCTTTGGAGCCGGCCTTGGCTTTCCGGAACTCCTCCAGCTTCTGTCAGTAGCAGTTGGACGCTTGGCTGTTGGGCTGGCTCGTACAGAAAGCTGAAGGCCTGGTTTTCGCAGCTATTCTGGAGGGCAATGGTTTCCACCTCGGGATCCCCGCCAGCTATGAACCCGGCCAACTTTTCTGCGAGGTTCTTGACCTCTTCGTCCTCTGGGGGTGAAATTTTCTGAGAGGCTGCCTGCGACTTCTGCGCTTCCTTTCTTATCTCAGCCACCTCCTTTCTGTAGTAGAGGAATTGCCTGCTATTCTTACTGTGCAAAAATGGAAACGCCAGGTTATCCTTGTAGTCCTCCATAGTCACTTTTTCTAACTCGGGGCCTGCGTCTGCCACAAAGGGGCCAATTTCTCTATCACTTTCTGAGTCTCGAGTCCCTCTGGGGGTGAAACTTTGATCTCCAGCCACTGCTTCTAGTCCTCCTCACCCTCGTCGTGGGACTGGAAGACACCCGGGCGGTGCGCCACAGGCAGCTGCTTGGCGTGCGAGTAGTTCTTCACCGGCCTGGCGGGTTGGCCAGCCCTAGGCCTGTCTGCCTGCTGATAAGGAGGGACCTCTTCCCGGCGCAGGAGGTAGGCGTGCTGGGAGGGGCACTGGGCGCCCTGGCATTGGGGGTGGGGGTCATCTGTGCTGTTTTGTGCCGTCTGCAGCTTCAGAAACTGCTGCAAGAAGCTACCGTCGTTGGCAAACTTGTTTGAAATGCAGGAAGGGTTGTGTGCATTTGTAATTTCGCCGGGATGTGGGGGCGTGGGCTGGCCACCTCGTTCTGCTTGGCTTTCTGTTCCATTTTGGATCCAATTTCCCCTTTCTTCTGAGCGATGAGCTGTTCCTGGTGAAGGATGTTCATGTTCATTTTTCCAGATTTAGGGGGAGAAACCCCAAACCACCGGTTAGCCTTTCCTGCAATATCCCGGTTTTCCATCCTGAGACTCATCCAATCCCGCAGTCTCTCTACTCAGTCTCATGTGACAATCCTATAGTCACTTTAGGACATGAACACACTCACAATTCAGTAATTAGAATGTCCTGACCATGGGATAACAAAGATCTGACCTTGGTCGCCTCTTCTCCTGTTTCCCAGGTTGTACCTGATCCAGGCTGCTGCCTGCTGTAGGGACAGGGTGAGTTCCTGGCTCTCTCTCATCTCACCTCCTTCCTATCTCACAAACTGCTGTTTTGGAACTGCCAGTGTTCAGGGTAGGAGAGAACAGAGGTGTAGGGGAGGGCACTGCTTGGCTAGGAAGCTTCAGCTTCTCTGGACATATGGATGGTTAAAGCTGATGCTCCAGGGTGGGTCAGGAGATGATGAAGCCGATGCTTCTCTCTTGGGTTCTTCTTGAGCTCTTCAGAGGTTTCTTACTGGGCCCTCTCTTATGCAGCTCCCTGGACTCAGATGGATTGCTTCCTGGGCATCCACCATACACCTCAGCCTCTTTCTGCTCTTCCTTCCTGTAAATAGTCCTGTTGACTGAGAAGGAGGATAACCTCTCCCTGACACACTCTCCTTCCTGACACACACCTGATGTGAAACACAACGCATCATTCGGCTCAGTCCTGCTGCCGTAGTGGTCTCTTGGCTTCTCCATCCAAGCAGTTTATGAGCTTCCAGACTTCCTAGTCCCCAGACTACTTGAGCTTCATCAGGCCAAGTCAGGCACCAGTCCTTCATGTCTCCAATAGCAGGGAGCACATTTGCAAGCTGTTGCAGGGGTTCCCTGAGACTCCTGAACTAGGTTTGGGGATAGAAGGCAGCATACCTCAATCCATCCTCTAAAGTATTAGAGATGAGGAGAGAGCCCTCTCCAAAGAGATCTTGTCACCATATCCTCAACCTACCAGTGTCTCCAATCTCTTTTATGTCCTTGATTGGACTGAGGGATCCAAGAGTCAGAAACAAGTTCTGGTAGGGCTCTTACTTGGTACAGCTGCATAAGATATTTGGTGTGTGACATCTGTGATATCAGCCTCATTGCAGAAACACATATTTTATGATATTAGCCAATATTGTTGAGTGTTTTTTTTTTTATTTTTTAGAACAAAACCTTAGTAATTGGGACATGGCTAGAAGAAGAGAGTTTTTTGATTAGTAGTTTGATGATGGTATTTATATTATTTTTCTTCTGCCTACATTTGTCTTTTTTCTATAAATTGGAACACAGGATAGAGAGCTAGAACAAGGGCGAAAGTGGGGAGTGATAATACTACAAGCATCTAGAATGACTGATATTGACATCTGGTGCTAGATGCTATAGGGGAGGCATAGACACAGGGAGGGGGCATACTGCACTCTGGGATTTATAATACAAAGGGAGAATCTCTTATAAATGTAAAGGGAGATACTTACAAAGTAGAAGGGAATCAGTGACTTGATTGTGGTGATGGTTGCACAACTCTGTGAACATATTAGGAACCATTGGATTAGTCACTTTAAATGGGTGCATTGTATGATATATAAATTATATCTCAATAAAGCTGTTAAAAAAGAAAAGTAAGACAAAGTGGGAACTAAGAGAAAAGAAAGGGTTCATTCAATCTGGAGAGTCTGGGGCCAGAGCACACTATTGTTATGTGAGTCTCTAGGTCACAGAAGATCAAAAGAAGAGGTTGATGTAAAACCTGGCTATTTTTGTGGGATCAATGTGTAGCTCAGCTGATAAAAGAGACTTCCCTGAAACCCCTTTAAGCCTGCAAGCACCATCTCTGCATTTTTTTCTCTAGTGGCTAAACAACGATGGAGAAGGGCCTGCCTTTTCTTACAGCTGGATGTGGCAAGCAGCCAATTTGCCTTATAGACTGGTAAAAAGTTGAACTGAGACCACAGACACGATGATTGTGGAGTCTGTTTGCCATCCCAGGCTGTCAGTAGAAGAAGCAGGGTGTTAGAGAGAATGAGGGGATAAGACACAGAGAGAGCAGTTCAGAGCTCTTAGCATTCTTTGAAGGTGATGTTAAATGTTCCAGGAAACTGAATGCTTTTAGAGAGAGATGGAAGGCTGCATCTGTTGAGAATTAAAGTGAAGAGGTCTGACTCATCTGTGGCTCACAAGAAATTTAAAAACTTTTTCCTTTATTATGTAAATTTTTAAACACACACAAAATAGGGAGAATAGAATAATAACTTCCCATATAGCCATTGCTCTGAGAGGAGGGCTCCATAACAGTTCAAATAACTACACTTTGCCTTATCCTTTTACTCTGCAAAAATAATATTCAAAAAAATGTAATGACACTGAAACAGAAATGTACTATTTAGTATTCTGGCATAGATGTCCATTTTAATTTCAGATTATGATAAAATAACTTGTGCAATTTTTTTTGTTATTCAGTTTGAAGGCATAATGTCTTTGATAAATCTAATTGAATGGGTAACTTTATTCTTCCGTTCATATATTAAAAAGTTTTGGCTGGGCGCGGTGGCTCATGCCTGTAATTCCAGCACTTTGGGAGGCCGAGGTGGGAAGATCACAAGGTCAGGAGTTCGAGACCACCTTGGCCAACATGGCGAAAGCATGTCTGTAGGAAAAAATACAAAAATTAGTCAGGCACGGTGGCACGTGCCTGTAATCTCAGCTATTTGGGAGGCTGAGGCAGGAGAATTGCTTGAACCCGGGAGGCAGAGGTTCCAGTGAGCTGAGGTTGTGCCACTGCATTCCAGCCTGGGTGACACAGCAAGACCGCTTCTCAAAAAAAAAAAAAAAAAAAAAAAAAGGTTTTAAGCACATGGAATTAAATTTATCATTCTCAAATCTTACAACACTTGATTTGGCATTAGACCACAAGCTTAATTGCATCAAAGGGCAAACAAGTGATATGCTCAGACTTCCCATTTTGCCAGCATGTAATATCTTTTCTAAATTATTCAGCAGTTGATTACCCAGATTACTTCATTCGTTTTTCCTTTTGCTTCCCTGTGAACTTTTAACTTCAGTCATTCATTCACCAAAGAAGAACTTTGTCAAGAAGGAGAATTAAAGCAAAACAATCTCTTTAGCCACTTTGCCACTCTTTTTTTTTGGTTTGTTTGTTTTTTGTTTTTGAGACAGTGTCCTGCTGTATTGCCCAGGCTGTAGTGCAGTGGTGCAATCATGGCTCACTGCAGCCTTGACTTCCTGGACTCAAGTGATCTTCCCACCTCAGCCTCCCAAAGTGCTGATATTGCAGGCATGAGCCACCTTGCTCAGCTATTTTGACTCTTTATCATCTTCAGGAAAATATCTGGAAGAACTAGTAATTAAATCTCCAAAAGGCACTAATCTATAGCAATTTTGCCTCTTGCCTCAAGTGGGAGTTTGGAGTTGTCCATGAGAATTAATCCCTGTTAGGGAGGATGATCAACAGGTCAGAGTTAGGCAGCAACATCAGGAGTCTGGAGGGCAAAGACAATGGGATTCCCAGGGTTTACCCCCTTGCAAGAGGACCCAGTGGCCAGATGGAGAATGAGAACCTAGGGAGCATTCCCCTTTGCCCATCCTCTCATCACCCCCAGGTAAGGAACTGAAGGTTCTAGTAGGGAAGTCGAGGCTGAACTGTGGTTACATAGTCCGAGTGAATACAGCAGATGCAAGCCCATGATAGTGGACTAAGGCCTCAAACCGGAAACCAGGTCTACATTGGCAGATTATTTCTAAATGTCATGAATCAGTGGGATGAGGCTTTCTCTGATTCCTCAGAAGGTTGGCAAGGCTAAGCATGATTTTCTGCGCCCAGCAAATAAATTCTAAGGAAGGCTGAGCTTTCTGGTTCTCTCTTTTTTTCACCAAAAACTTTTTATTGGCCTTTTGGATAGAAACGGGTTTATTTGTCAGGAAGGATGATCCCAGCAGACTTATGCTGGAAGCAACGCATGATCTCCTCTTTGCCGAGTCTGTGTTTGGCCCTAGTGCAGCCTGTCCTGTGCTTCTTGTCTGTGATGCTGAAACCTGGCCTACCCAGCACCACAGAGAAGTCCAGGCCATAGATACCAATGCTTGGGTCATATATGATACCCAAATCAATGTGTTCCTGGATCCCAAAACCAAAGTTTCTAGTATCTGAGAAGTTATTTTTTCTTAACTCATACTTCTGCACCTTTAGATCCTTCTCCAGGATTTCTTCTGCCTTGGACCCTTGAACTGTGTAGTGGACAGCAATCTTTTCATTTCTCTGCATGCCAGAGGATCTGATTGTATCTAGCTCTGGAAAACACAGGACTCTGCCCTGTGAGCTGCTCCAACACCTTGGCTGCTCGTGTCAGTCTGTCTCCACTCTCCTCAACACAGATGTTGCGGCAGAGCTTGCAGATGCGAAGTTTCTGCATGGAGTTCTCCTTTTCACCTTGATCCACCATGATAGAGAACAGGAACAGCTCAGGTTCTCTTAAAAGAACTTTAGGAAGCATCAAATGGGATATATTTTGGGCAGCTTCAGAAGCTCTACATCAGTCTCTGATCAGGCAAGAAATATCTATATATGAAAAACCTGTAAATAAAATTTGCAGTTCATTCAACTTTAATGCAGCAAATTATATCCTTGATATTTGGAAAATCCTGCAAATGTCTGAAAAGCAGTCTATTGTGAGATAGCCATTAAATTCTAGAATCTTTTAGTAATAAGATTGTATTTGGATGGGGCTACCTGTAGGGTAATGACATAATCCTCATTGCGAAATAAAAACAACTGCAGAGGCAAGAGCTGCCATCAAGCTCCTAAGAGTGCCAAGTTGCTTTAAATTGTTTCTTCCTTTTACAGTGATACAGAAAGAGAGAAATCCCTTTTAATATCTCCATAAAATATTAAAATGTGGTCAGGGTCTTCTAAAAGCCCCCAAAAATCTGTGCTTTCAGGAGTATGTTAGTCATAGTATTCAGAATCACATAGCTACCACCATGGTGTTCCCATAGACTGGCCACATACCCTTTAAGTAGAGAGAGAATGTGGCCAGAAGTGTTCTTTCTTTTGGTTGCTGGAAATGAAAATGAGAACAATCTTACAATTTCAGAATTAGCAGGAGCCCACTTTTTTCTTTAAGCATTTCTTTATTTGTGGATTTTCAGAATGGTACAATTTAGAGATTCAAATATGAAGCCTTGCTTTCTCTACCAGACAAAGGAAAAGATATGGCTCTATCCTGCGGTATACGGTATATAATCTCCTTCAGAGGAGATTTCAGCTTTATAGATAAGTTAGAATCTCCTTCTCCTTTCCAGGGTTTGATTTCTACAATACACAATATTTTTAGGGCCTGAAAAAAATGACAATGTCCTCTCTTTCCTGAAGCACTTTTTGTAGTGGAAGACCTTTTCTTTACTGTAATATTTTATAAGTGTGGGCTTGGGAGAGAGAAAAAGAAGGCAGAGAAAAAAAATCATATAAATAATTGTTCAGAATGTGTCATCTATCATTATTTTCAAATACAAGTCCTGTCCTTGGAGCTGTTCTCTTATTTCACTGATTTCCTAGAAAAATATGAAAAAGAAGGCGAGACTGCTTATATAGTTTAGAGTTTCTTATTTCACTTTTCATATCCTGCTGCAGATCACACCCAACATTTCTGGGACTCCGGGGTGGTGTTTGAACAGATATCCTCTGTTCAATATGTGCTCCATTGTCATTGTTGAGAAGACAATAGTTCCCAGGTCTTCTGCATCCAGGTGACACAGGACAGATTGAGTGCATCACCAAACAATGCACATCTCCTTTTCTATGATCATTTATTGTTGGAGAAGGAAGATACTTATTTTTATATTTGAGGGAACTGATGTCCAGAGATGAAAAGTGATACATTTAGAGGTCGATGGCTAGTTAGCAGTACAGTCAGAATGGCTGCAATGACTGCCAGATATCTTGACCCTTTGTTTAGTGTTAATTTCCCCATTTTGTAACCATAAGCCTCTTTGGTGGCACACTTTTATTTGCTCTATCTACCTGAGACTCTGGGTTTCTCATATTGAGGACCTGCTTCCTGCCTTGGCAGAAAGCCTGCCCTGACCTGCTCTTCTGTCAAAGCCTCCTGGCAATCTCCTTGCCTCTGGCTACATGCAGTAGCTTCCTTAAACATTTGGTGGCTTCCCAATCAACCTCTAGTTCTGGTGCTATTTGTGACCCCTCTTCAATCTGCCTAATTCCCAAATTACTGCTTTGCTTTGTTGCCCAGGCTGGAGTGCATTGGTCCGATCTTGGCTCCCTGCAACCTCTGCCTCCCAGGTTCAAGCGATTATCCTGCCTCAGCCTCCCAAGTAGCTGGGACTAGAGGCGTGTGCCACCATGCCCTGTTAATTTTTGTGTTTTTAGCAGATGGGGTTTCACCATGTTGACCAGGCTGGTCTCGAACTCCTGACCTCAGGTGATCTACTCTCCTCGGCCTCCCAAAGTGCTGGGATTACAGGTGTGAGCCACTGCGCCCGGCCTTTGTTTTAGCTTTGACCTGGGGAGGGGAAGGAGGGGACACTTACCCTCTTCCTTATGCAACTAGGAATCTTCTCCTCAAGCTTTCTTTTCCCAGGAGTGGAGAGTGTTTGAATCTCTTCTGCTCCTCTCTACCTCAGTCCTCAATTCTCCCCAGGGAGGAGGAGGGGTGGAGCTAACTGATCAGGCAATTTTACTAGTGAGTGTGATCAATATGCCTTGTGCTGGGGAAACTGGCTCTGTCCTGCCTCTCTTTGACCTGAGGCGCTGTACCTGCCTCTCTTTGACCTGAGGTGCCGTGGGCCTGCTCAGATCTCTGGCCTCTTTTTTTTTTTTTTTTGAAATGGAGTCTCCTCTGTCACTTGCCCAGGCTGGAGTGCAGTGGTGTGATCTCGGCTCACTGCAAGCTGCACCCTCCCAGGTTCATGCTATTCTACTGCCTCAGCATCCCGAGTAGCTGGGACTACAGGCGCCCGCCACCACACCTGGCTAATTTTTTTGTATTTTTCGGAGAGATGGGTTTCACCATGTTAGCCAGGATGGTCTCAATATACTGACCTCGTGATCTGCCCACCTCGGCCTCCCAAAGTGCTGGGATTACGGTTATGAGCCACCGCGCCTGGCCATCTCTGGCCTCTTGGTTCAACTCTCTAGCTGCAATGTTCTCCAGGTGATCACCCATGCGGCAGGATGCTGTTTTCCTTGAAGCTGGCTGAGTAAGTGGATTTGGTGTGCTCTACAGACTGCATTCCCCATAGTTTGGACCAAGATTTGGGAAGAGTCAGGACCATTATTTTGTCCCAAGGCTTAAAATTTAATCTTCCTCACAGTTGACAATTGGGCCCTGTGTGTTGGAAGTTATTAGGTGCTGGCCCAGCCATTAATACAGCTGACACTGTGATTCCTGTTTGGCTATCCATTCTTTGTAGGACTTCTCCATTAGTTAGAACTTTTGTAGGGAGAAAAGTAAGCTTTAGACTCCTGAGTATCAAAGATCTGCAATGTTGGGTCTTTTCTCCTGGTTACCCGGTTGTCGGAGGATGAATTGCCTATCTCCTATACAATTTTTGGTCTGTCATTAGCTCCAGTTTCACTACTAAATTCACATTAATCAAAAACCATTTTGAAAAAATTGATTTAACAAGGAAAACAAATGATGTTTACTTAATACCTTTATACACTCTTTATCATACTAGCTATTGCATTCAGATTGTCTAGTTTATTACCTGTAACAACATAGTGATGGGATATTTATATACCCATTTTATAGATAACAAAACTTAGGCCCAGAGAGGGGATCTCTCAAAAGGTCATTCAGAGACACTCAAGATATCCCCATTTGTCCAGTACCTATTATGTGCCAGGCATAGACCTAAATGTTTTACAGAGAGTGTTTTGTTTATTATTTACCACAGTCCTGACAGGGAGATATTATAGTCTCTGAGAAATTAACAACATGCCAAGGAGCATATATCAAAGGAAGGATGAAGACAGAACTGGAATTCACATCTTTCTGGCTCTAAAACTGCAATTCTTCCTAACATTTCAGGGTGCTTTCCCTTTACAAGTGCTCATTTTTCAACTAGATTTTTGAACTGTTAGGGAGACAAGTTTATTGTTTCAGGCCTGCACAGAATTGATAGTAGCAGTGAGAGTTCAGTTTCTCTCTCTGCCTTCCCATCAACTTCTCTCCCATTTCTGGGAATGGGGACAGAGAATTTAGAAAATTTGTAGGTACACAATGTAATTTTGTTTGGAAAACCCTTCACATGATTGAAATCTCTTAAGAAAACCTGTACCTTCACCTCTCAGATTTCTGCCCAACGGCAAGATCTATGGCTGTCTGTGTGCTCTTAGAGTAAGTGCTGTGTCTCGTATTCCTGGCACATGGCCCTGGTTTAGTACTTCCTGGTGTCTTGTCCCAATTACGGGCTCCTTTGCCACTTACAACCCTCTGGTAAAAGACCAGGTCACTTCCCAGGAAGCAAATTATTTGATTAAGCAAGTATTCATGTAAAATTTGTAATATACACATTTAGAAAAAGATCAAATTACTAGCTGCAGAAGTTTTGCCTTTTCTTTTTGCATTTTGTAATGTATTTGCTTGTCAGACTTGGAGGAGATAAAATGGACAGTAGCAACATTTCCATTGGAAGAAAGATTTCTGAAGAGCTTATAAGGAGGTAAATTTGAATGGTAGGATGTTTCTTACATTTATTTAACAGTAGGCAACACATTTAGAGGTGCAGCAGGTTAACATGTACTGGGGAAAGCAATGGTAAGAGATTGAAGGGTTCAGGTTGTCTTTGAAGATAAAAATGGGAAGCCTGAAGATGAATTTGAAGTCCCAAGAGACGAGGAGGAAAAAGTGAGGTGTGAGAAACATGATTCGAACTACACTAGATTTGACTTCTAAAAGTAAAAATGAAGATAATGCCAACATAGCTAGGTTAGGGGCAGTTTATTTGCTTATTTGTTATATTCTATCACAAGCTGGTTGCCAGTGGGATAAATAATAAAGAGGAGATGTACTACATGGCAGTTCATTGGATAATCATACTAATAATCTATTTTTCTTAGAATAAATAAATTTATATTTAGATTTATAAAACTGGTTTGTTGAACAGTCTGAACTGAGTATGCATGAGGGACTAGAGTAGTTTTAATTTTTCTTTCCTTATTCCTGCCTTGATGCATCTTCTTTCTAGTCTCATTATTTTGACCCTTTACAACATCTTGGGAAGATTCACAGCATTCTGATTGCTTTGAGTGTTTCAAAAATCTAGTACATGCCAGGTTAATCCACATGAAAACTTTGAACTCATCCTATGTGATACTCTGCCATGGTCCAAGATTTCAGGACAGTGTGGAGGTTCCTCAAAAAACTAAAAATAGAACTACCATATGATCCAGCAATCTTAGTTCTGGGCATTTACCCAAAGGAAAGGAAATCAGTATATCAAAGAGACATCTGCACTCCATGTTTATTACAGCACTATTCAGAATAGCCAAGATATGAAATCAACCTAGGTGTCCAACAACAGATGAACGAATGCATACACACACAATGGAACACTATTCAACCATAAAAAGAGTGAAATTTTGTCATTCTTGGCAAAATGGATGGAAATAAAGGACATTATGTTAGGTGAAATAAGCTAGTAACAGAAAGTTAAATACTGCATGTCTTCACTCAGTATGGAAGCTAAAAAAATTTGATCTCATAGAAGTAAAAGGTCAAACAAAATACTAGAGGCTAGGAGGAGGAAATAGGGAGTCTCGTTAAAGGATAGAAATTATAGCTAGATAGGAGGAATAAGTTCTAGTGTTGTATAGATGTAGGATGACAATAGTTAACAATAATATGTAGTTTCAAATAGCTGGGAGGATATTGAATGTTGCCAACACAAAGAAATGATAAATTTTGGAGATGATGGATATGCTAATTACCCTGATTTGATCACTATACATTACATGTGTCACAATATCACTATGTACTGCTGTGCACAGTGGCTCACATCCGTAATCCCATTACTTTGGGAGGCCGAGGCGACAGGATTGCTTTAGGCCAGGAGTTTGAGACCAGCCTAGGCAACACGGTGAGACCCACTCTGTGAAAAAATAAAAATAAAAATAAAAATAAAAATAAATTATCCAGGCATGGTGGCACATGCCTGTTGTTCCAGTTACTTAGGAGGCTAAAGCGTGAGGATAGCTTGAGTCCAGGAGTTTGAGGCTACAGTGAGCTATGATTGTAACACTGCACTCTAGCCTGGGCAACAGAGCAAGACCTCATCTCAAAAAACAAAACTAAACAAAACTATATACCCCCTAAATATATACAATTATTATGTATCAATTAAAAACATGAAAAAAGGACAATATCCACTTTGGTACAAAGAACAAGTTATCTGGATAATAATGTCTAATATAATATAAGGAATCTAGAGAATAGGAACAGGTCTTCATAAGTGGTTTTATTGTTTGTTTAAAAACCGTTGCATTGGATTGATACTAAGTGAATTCAGTTTATTGTTTAAATGTCTGAAAAATCTGATATAATTAAACTATTTCAATGACATTAATATTTTCAGTATGAAATCATAACTTTAATAAGAAAACAGTTTAAAAATGATATATATGTATAACACTATTATTGATTATTTTGATATTCTAAAAGTAGTAGAAGAGGGTCTTATGGTCTTATAGAAATATGAATTAAATACAAAAATATGGAAAAGGATAAAAAGTTAACTTATAATAAATAAGAAACAGTGGATGTAGACCATTTTTATTCCATCCATCTACGGATCCACTAATCAATCATTTAAACAACCATTTATTGGGAGGCCACCACATTTTAGATTACAACTAAGTAAAGTCTGATAATCCATAAATTCTGATGATAAAATATGCCCAAGAAGGCCAATTTGTTTTTTCCATTACATCTCTTTTCTGGACTTACTTCAGATTTCTCTTTATAGTCTGTCTGTTGCTTGGCCCAAGAGTTGTACCTTGCTCCAGTCTGCTGTGGCCAGTACTTTTGCCTTCAATGCTTTTGGCAAATGTTACCCAGAAAGCCATTCGTCCTTGAGAACACTCTGAGGTGGCTAAACAAAGGCAAGCTACTTTACCAGTTCCTTAGGGGGCCACTACACAGGATAAAATGGGCAATCATATTTCTTTAAGAACAAGTTTTGAGTTGCTCCACCTGGTACTAGGAGTCTGTGCCAGGAGTGTGGGCTGCTACACGAATGGCTACTGCCAACATGAGATGTGAGGGATGGCATGTGGGCAACTTAACATGCTAGGACACTTTCACCACAAAGCAGCAGCTTATTTTTTCACCCAGTCTTCAGCTGGTTGTTGAAAGTTTTTGGTTGATTCCAGAATTCTGTAAAATTCTTTCAGTTTTTGCCAGCTCATGAATTGCTTTTGTGGAGGGAAAAAGCCCTGGTGTTCCTACTCCACTGCTTTTGGTGATATCACTTTCATGGGTTTTCCTTAGGAATATGACACTGCAAAGGAAGTTAAAGGTCAGTCTTTCCTGTCTTTTGTCTTTTACTTAGAAGATAGCAATACATGAACTATTCACATTTGTAGAAAGAAAGTCTCATTTAATTAACATTTCTGACCCACACCTTCACCAATTCCTCTTTCTTTTTACAAGGGGAAACACTTTATCTAATTGGCACCATGGGTAGAAGGCTCCTGTCTGCCTGCTCTAGGTGCCGTTTAAATTTCCCCTTTTATTTTTAGTTGACAAATGATATGCTTTGGCTGTGTCCCACCCAAGTCTCATCTTGAATTGTAGTTCCCATAATCCCTACATGTTGTGAGAGGGACCCAGTGGAAAGCGATTGGATCATGGGGGCAGTTTCCTCCATGCTGTTCTCATGATAGTGAGTTCTCATGAGATCTGATGGTTTTATAAGGGGCTCTTCCCCCTTTGCTTGGCACTCCCTACCTCCTGCTGACTTGTGAAGAAGGTTCCTGCTTCATGTTCCACCATGATTATAAGTTTCCTGAGGCCTCCCTAGCCATGCAGAACTGTGAGTCAATTAAACCTCTTTTCTTTATAAATTGCCCAGTCTTGAGCAGTTCTTTATAGCAGCATGAGAACAGACTAGTACAGTAAATTGGTACCAAGGTAGTGGACTGCTGCTATCAGGATACCTGAAAATGTGGAAGTGACATTGGGACAGGGTAACAGGCAGAGGTTGTGATGTAGGATTTTTCTCAGTCATTTTGCCAGCCCTCTGGCTGGCGACGCCCCTCACTGGAACTCACTCAGACATGCTACCTGCCGCAGGAGGCACCCTGCCCACTTTCCCGACCTGGGCTGAGTTTGGCTTGTGCACTGGCTCAGCCTGCAGCTGGGCTGGGCATGCCCCAGCCTGCCTCTGTTATAGCTTGTACCTGTGTTCAGTGGTTCCTGAGCTCTTGTCCTGCATCCAAGAAGAATGAGGATACACTGTCAATTGAAGGGTGATGAGAGAGGAGAAGAATTTTATTGAGTGACGAAATAGCTCTCAGTGGAGAGTGGACATGGGGGTGGTCCCTCACCTCCACAGTCAGGTGGTTTTTCGCCCAGTGTGGCTGAGTCCAGGGCTTTTGTGGGCTCAGACTGTGGGAGTGTGTGCTGATTGGTTTGTGAGTATGCAAGCCTAAAGCAAAAGACTAAAGAGAAGGCACAACTCAAATATGGTCATGGCAGTGTAGAAAACCAGTTAGGAAAAGGTAGGTATATGTAAAATAGGTGAAGGGTGGGGATCAGTCAGAGGATTGTGTCAAACGGGAAGACAGGTTCTCAATCCAGTCTGTGGATTTGACTTGTAGCTAGGGTTTCAGGCTTTAAACTGTCTTTGGCTTATAGGTAGATTTTCACTGGGGATCTGTCCCTATCTGCCTAGGCATTTGTCTGCCTCCTGCCACTATTGCTTTGAACAGTTGGAGGACTCAAAAGAAGACAGAAAAATATGAGAAAGCCTGGAACTTCCTGGAGACTTTGAGGGCTCAGAAGACAGGAAGATGTGGGAAAGTTTGAAACTTCCTAGAGTCTTGTTGAATGTCTTTGACCAAAATTCTGATAGTGATATGGATAATGAAGTACAGGCTGAGGTGCTCTCAGATGGAAATGAGGAACTTGTTGGGAACTGGAGTAAATGCCACCCTTGCTATGCTTTAGCAAAGAGACTGGTGGCATTTTACCCCTGCCCTAGAGATCTGTGGAACTTTGAACTTGAGGGAGATGATTTAGGATATCTGGTAAAAGAAATTTCTAAATGGCAAAGCATTCAAGAGGAAGCACAGCATAAAGGTTTGGAAAATTTGCAGCCTGATGATGTAGTAGAAAAGAAAAACCTGTTTTCTGCGGAGGAATTCAAGCTGGCTGCAGAAATTTGCATAAGTAATTGAGAGCTGAATGTTAATCACCCAGACAATGGGGAAAATGTCTCCAAGGCATGTCAGAAAACTTTACAGCAGCCCCTCTCATCACATGCCCAGAGGACAAAATGGTTTTATGGACCAGACCCAGGCACCCCCTGCTCTGTGTAGCCTTGAGAAATGGTGCCCTGCATCCCAGCTCCTTCAGCTCCAGCTGTGGCTAAAAGGGGACAAGGTACAGCTTGGGCCATTGCTTCAGAGGGTGCAAACCCAAACACGTGGTGGCTTCCATGTGGTGTTGAGCCTGTGAATGCACAGAGGTCAAGAATTGAGGGTTGGGAACCTCCGCCTAGATTTCAGAGGATGTATAGAGATGCCTTGATGTCCAGGCAGAAGCTTGCTGCAGGGGCAGAGTCCTCATGGAACACCTCTGCTAGGGCAGTGTGGAAGGGAAATGTGGGAGTGGAACCCCCACACAGAGTCCTCGTTGGGGCACTGCTTAGTATTGCCAGGGCAGTGAGAAAAGGGCCACCATCCTCTAGACCCCAGAATGGTGGATCCATTGACAGCTTGCACTGTGTGTCTGGAAAACCCACACTCAACACCTGTCCATGAAAGCAGCCGGGATGGGGGCTGAACCCTGCAAAACCGCAGGGGAAGAGCTGTCCAAGGCTGTGGGAGCCTACCGCTTGCATCAGTGTGACATGGATATGAGACATGGAGTCAAAAGAGATCATTTTGGAACTTTAAGTTTTAATGACTGCCCTATTGGATTTTGGATTTGCATGGGACCTGTAGCCCCTTTGTTTTGGTCAACTTCTCCCATTTGGAACGGCTGTATTTACCCAACGCCTGTACCCCCATTCATTGTATCTAGGAAGTAACTAACTTGTGTTTGATTTCACTGGTTCGTAAGCAGACGGTACTTGCCTTGTCTCAGATGAGAGTTTGGAATTGGACGTTTGAGTTAATGCTGGGTTGAGTTAAGACTTTGGGGGACTGTTGGGAAGGCATGATTGTGCTTTGAAATGTGAAGTCATGAGATTTGGGAGTGGCCAGGGAGAGAATGATATGGTTTGGTGTATTCCCACCCAAATCTCATCTTGAATTGTAGTTCCCAGAATCCCTATGTGTCGTAGGAGGGACCTGGTGGAAAATGATTGGATCATGGGGGCGGTTCCCCCCATGCTGTTCTCATGATAGTCAGTGAGTTCTCATGAGATCTGATGGTTTTATAAGGGGCTTTTGCCGCTTTGCTCAGCACTTCTCTCTCCTGCCACCATGAGAAGAAGGATGTGTTTGCCTTCCCTTCTGCCATGACTGTAAGTTTCCTGAGGCCTCCCTGCCTGGCTGAACTGTTAGTCAATTAAACCCCTTTCCTTTATAAATTACCCAATTTCAGGTAGTTTTTTATAGCAGCGTGAGGACTAATTCAGTAATAATTGTACATATTCATGGGATACAGAGTGATGTTTTTATATGTGTCTACTGTGTACAATGATCAAATCAAGATAATTAGCATATCCATCACAGACATTTGTGTTGTGAACATTCAAAATTTGATGAGATTAATTCTTAAATCAGTTAAATCATACTAACAACTAGTTGGTACTTAACCACTATTATGGGTGAAGGAAATAGGGCATGAAGGAATGGCAAATTCTTAATGTTGGCTAGACAAGGTTATGTGATTATATGTGTATATACAATTGGAAGGGAATGCTTGTGGTTGGGATAGCCGTGAGGACAACAGAAGTCTATTATTCTTAAGGGAGCTGCAACTAAAATGAAAGAGAGTTTGCAAAAATCAATCATACAACAAAAGATGAAAATACTGTGATACGTCTGACCTAAGATAATTCGGCTTTTAAAAAATATGTTTTAAATTAGAATTTTAAATAACTTGCTTTTATCTCCTTCATGAGAATGTCTTTTAAGCAGACACAAAATTTTAGTCATTGCTTAATAAAACTATATACATATTTCTTTGCTAGAATGAACTTTCTCTCTCTGGAATGCCTCTGTCACCATTAGAATTAGTCAGATATTACGCCTCTACCATCATTACACGCAGTGGCAGACAGGTTTGTGCACCCTGATTGCTGTGTGCTCCTTTGCATTTCAACCCCAGGCACCTGTATGTGAGTCACAGGATTTATTCTCACCAATGGGAAAGTGGGAAGAAATGATGTGCCATTTCTGATTGAAAGCAGTTAGAGTATTATAAATCTTCCCTTTGCTCCTCCAGGCAGCTGATAAAGAAAAACTGTAAGATAGCGTATTGCAAAATGGAAACATAACTTGTCCCTGAGTCACTGTTAAAGGAGAGCAGTACATATTACACTGTCTGTGATATGAGTAAGAAGGAAACTTTTATTACATGGAGTTGCTGAGATTTCAGGATTTGTTATTGTAGCATAATTTGTTATTTGAGTAATATACAGGGACACCATTACATTACTAGGAGTAACATGGAATTACCTGTTTTGAAAGTAAGTTGTCAGTTGATACCTGATTCTTTATATATTCCTTGTTTTCTGAACTTGAAAATTTGCTGTATTCCAAGAAGATATATATAGTGATGAATTTACTACTTTGATGCATCAAAACTGTATTTACTATATAATTCTAATTTTGCTGTAAAACACTCCATCACAAATCTAGGCCCGTATTTACATTTGTAACTATACATTACAGAAGTTGGGAAGAAATACAGCAAATTATTCATTTTATTTTGTCACTGGCTGGGACAGAAGATGGCAATAGAATTGACAGAATTTTTTTTTGTATTGAAAAATGTTCTATATTTTAAACATCCCCTTTAAAATCATTAGTTTTATAATTAGGGGTTGTATTCAGTGGCTCATGCCTGTAATCCTAGCACTTTGGAAGGCCCGGTGGAAGGATTGCTTGAGCCCAAGAGTTCAAGACCAGCCTGGGCAATATGGTGAGACCTCATCTCTATAACAGCAGCAACAACAACAAGCTGGTGCAGTGGCATGTTCCTGTAGTACCAGCTACTTGGGAGGCGGAGGCAGGAGAATCCCTCGAACCAGGAGGTTGAGGCTGCAGTGAGCCGTGATTGCACTACTGCACTCCAGCCTGGGTGACAGAGAGAGATCCTGTCTCAAAAAACAAACAAAATTAGTTTTGTAATTA
Organism: Hylobates moloch; assembly: GCF_009828535.3. Taxonomy (NCBI): domain Eukaryota; kingdom Metazoa; phylum Chordata; class Mammalia; order Primates; family Hylobatidae; genus Hylobates; species Hylobates moloch. Next base: position 17,604,028 of record NW_026652281.1, read on the forward strand.
GGAAAGAAAATAATAAAAGTCATAAAAGAAAAATTTAAAAAGATAAAAATATGCTCCAACGAGGGTATCCATGTGGTGAACAAGCACATGCAAAGATGTTCAATATCACTAAACATTAGGGAAATGGAAATTAAAACCGTGATACAGTACCACTACACAGCTGTTAAAATGGCTAAAATTAAATGTATACTGACAATACTAAGTGCTGACTTAACAGAACAACTGGAAATCTCATACATTGCTGGTGGGAATGTAAAATGGTATAACCAATCTGGAAAACAGTTGGGCAGTTTCTTATAAAGTTACACGGTAACTTACCATATGACCTGGCAATCCCACTCCTAGGTATTTATCCAGAGACTTGAAAACAATACACAACAATACATAGTTTATATAACAAAACAGTATTTTACATAACAATAAATGCTAGTTCCGTTCTTCCTAAAGAAAATAACATGCCTGCCCGAGGGAGGTAAACAACAATGCAAGCCAAGTGCCTAGTCCATACAAAACCTGCACACAAATGTTTATGGCTACTCTACTCATAATAGCCAAAATCTGAAAGTGACCTAAAGGACTTCATTGGGTGAATAGATAGCCAAATTGTGGTATGTCCGTAGAATTGTGGTATGTCCGTAGAAGGTATAGAATGCAATACATCTCAGCAGTAGTATGGGATGATATGCTGGTACCTGCAATAAGACAGATGAATCAAAGGCATTACACTATGAAATAGAAGCCAGTCTCAAAAGGTTACATGTTGTATGATTTCATTTATATGGCAACCTTGAAAAGCTGTAGTGATGGAAAACATATCAGTGATTTTCAGGAGTTAGAGAAGCAGGAATGTGGATGTTCTGGGGTGATAGAACTATTCAATGTCCTGTTTGTGGTGATGTTTATACAAATCTATACCTGAGTTAAAATTCATAGAACTGTACACTGAAAAAAGTTAAATTTCATGGCATATTAATTAAAAAATAAAATAAAAATAAAACTAAATCAGAAACAAAACAAATAATGCCTACCCTTCAAGCTCTGGTCTTTCCCACAACTACTTTTCTAGTCCATTCCAGGCCACACTGAGATAAAGAACCATTTATCATTTGGTTCTTATCAACAATAGAATGTACTTCCTAGATCAATAATTGTACTTAGAATAACATATTTGCTGACTACATCATTTATCACTGGACACTTATCAGTAATTGCTTTGTACTGTTGCACACCTCTCCCAGGTGGGCATGCCTTGTTTCTCTAGAAAGCGTGGAGCTAGCACTCATTTTTATGTACACTACTATTTCTGCTCTGTCTACTACATATTGATATTTGTAATACCTCTTTTGTGTATGATGTGTGCAATACTATTGCTGCTGTGTATAATTCCATTTTATTTTTTATTCAAAACAAACTAGTGAGATAGTATTAATATTTCCATGTTTTTTTGAAGAGGAAACTATGATTTGTAAAATTATAGGAAGTGTCCAGAGTCACATAAAAAGCAAGAGGCAAAGCTATGGAGTAAGACTAGTTCTGGCTGACTCTAAAGCCCATGATCTTTTCTCTGTACCACTGTGCTGCTGCACAACCAGTTGGCATGCTACCCAACGAAGAGACTGTCTTCGTTTGAGAATCGCATTCAGTCCTCAAGGACTTCTTGGCATTTGAATGAAAGAAAAAACAAACAAACAAACAAAAAACATTTAGTTGTGTTCTGTAGGATAGCTTTAAGGTGCTTGAATACTCTAGTTTGGCTGTGTGCTTATCCCTCAGAGTGACTCTGACTTTACAAGGCCAGGTGTGGGGAGGTGGAGCTGGTGTGAGTAACTGGGGAAACGATGTGTGGGCTGCAGGAGCCAAGGCTAGGCTTGTTTCTTGGTGATTGTCCTGGAAATTGGGAATCATGCAGAAGAACAAATAATAGAAAAAAGACAGGAGAATCTTGAGAATGTAGCTCTAATGTCCAACAGCAGTCATTGTATGTAATGAATTAATTTCTCTCTTATGCTTTTGGAATGTTATTAGTATTCTCCTTGGGAGAACTGAGAAAAGAATCATTCAAATTATTTTTGTTTTCTGTGGGTCAAATGAGGATCTATAGTTGAGAAAGACTGGAGGTTGGGAGTGTGGGGTAGTAGGAGAGAGGTTCCTGCTTTTCTATACAGGGAAAGGGAGTTTTGGATAGATAGAAAGGGAAAACTCTGTGAGTGACAGGGGTGGCCAGTAAGTACCCTGCTTAGACCCAGGTATTGGCATGTGAAGGTGAATAGAGCTTTTGTCTTGCTTTTCCCGCTGGGTTGTCTGTCATTATGAGGCAAGGAAAGCCCCAGTCAGGTCAGGAAGGTACTGGGGTTCACGCAGCAAGGCTTTATATTTGTTTTCCCTGTGGGCAAAGTGCCTAGTCTCAAAGGTGTTTGCTTTCTTTGTTGGGTGTTCTCTAAGATAAGAATAAAACAAAACTAAACCACTCAGAAAGCTGTGCTTCTGTAAATAAACCTTCACTGAAGTGTAGAGTCAGAGCTTTCTCTGAAACTTTCCCTCTACATTATGTTGCTGCTGCTGCTGCTTAAATATTATAAAGTCCAAAATAATGGTACGCTGTGATTTGGTGCTTTATCGACACTGCAATGTCATTGTTAGAGGCTTTTATTTTTGTTACTTCGGTTCTAGTTCATTCACATTGCAAATGGCTGCTTTAAGACCACTTTTCTCTTTTCCCTCCCATTATCTGCCTCTTGGTTCCAAGGTTTCCTTTTATAAAGGGTCGTTATGTTTCGTATGATGTGGTAGCTTGTTTGTACTCATCCGAAAGCCCATTTTCTTTTTCTGCCCATATTTTTAACTTTGAACCTCTGTATTCTTTCCTCATGCCACTGATGCCACATCTTAATTTTGTATCATTGGCACATGGTAATTAATTTGCTGCTTACATTTTTGGTTTCATTAACAAAGACATTAAACAAATGTACCATATGTTACAACTTATTCTGTGGCTTTCAATTTTTATTCTTGTTAACTCTTCTTGACATTTTCTGTAATTTAAATGTGCACTCTTAAAGACTCTCAACTTCCACATTAGCTATGAGTATGTGGCTGGTCTTACATAGGAGATAGATTCCTCTGTGTTTTTAAATGGAATATGGGGAGAAATCACTGGCTGGAAAATAGCTATTTCTTTAGTGTTACCTTTACTTTTGAAAAGTTGCCTGGAATTGTATCAACTGGGGGTGCTGTGAATATGTAGGAAATATACTTTATATATATATAAAGTACTCTTGGGAGCATTAATAACCTGGATGATTAAGCAAGTTGGGCAATAACTTGAAGTTTCAAGAAGACTCAAGGAGAAGTAGAACTTTGATGACAGAAAGTGACAGTTACTCCTAGAACTTCAGTAGGGTCCTGCTGTGAGGGGGAGGACCCATGTGCTTAGAGAGAAGAGAGAGCAGAAGGGAGAATGAGTAAGAAAAGAAGATGCCAGGAGATGGAAAAAATGGAAATAAGACAGTACCAAAGATGAATATTCTGATAATTTTTTTCTACAAGCATAGCCAGAGATAGAGGAGGATAAAGGTTGTACTTTCATTGGCTCAGAGATCAAAAGGGTTCCGCCTCAGGATAAAAGCTAAAAATATAGTGAGGGGAGCTTCTATTTCCAGCAATGTTGTAGACTAGATAGTTCATAAATACCCCAAAGCTTTATAAATGCACCGCTCTCATACACACACATACATATTTTTAGGTGCATAGCTGGGTTGGCAAGGATGAAAAGGAAATTCTGAGTTCAAAATGATAAGTATAAATCCTCACGTTTGGTCAGCACTGAAGCCAGCAGCTGCCCTGGGCTAATCTGCAGATTTCTAGTGGCCTGGAGGCTTTAGTTTTAATAGGTCAATGATAGAACACAGAGAGATCAATGGATTTATCAGAGACTGGAGGAGAAATCTGGATTTCCGAAAAGTGATTATCTTTAGCGAAATAGAGAACCAGAAAAAAATTTCCACAAAGGGTGATAGTAAGGAATCTTGCTTGTCTTGGCCGTGGCCCAAATAGAAGCAAAACTTCTTTCCTGAGAATTTGTAACTGTAAGCTGATCCTCACACTTATTGGGGACCAGAATTCACTTTACCTATGTGGCCCAGGAAAACCCCAAGCCAAGTATTTAGTTTAACCTGATTATACAAACACAAATCCTGCTTTAGAGGATCACACCTTCAATTGAGGCTTCAACAATATCTAACAAGATAACTCTCAATAAGAATGAACTGTTTCTCCCTCTGTCTCTCAGACACACACATAGACAAACACACATGTGTGCACACACACACCTATACACACAAACACACACACACACACCAACTACCAAACATGTGGAGGAACAAGCAAGTATAAATAAGAGTTACCCAGAAACAACCAATTTCAGAATTAGAATCTTGAAGACCTCAGATACTGGAATTACTGAAAATAGAATATAAAATAAGTATGTATAATAAGTGTAAAGGAAAAAGATGTTAATGACAATCTTACCAAGTATAATCCCTGACCAAGCAAATGTGAAAAAGAATAAAACTAGTGGAAATGAAAAATACAATAAGTAAAACGCAAAACCCAAGGGTTTAGTTAAATGGCTTCTACTTGTTGTTGAATGTGAAGAGAATGCATCATGGGTAGATGAATTAGTAATTTGTAATTTAAATATAGAAGGAAAAATAACAAACAGCAGGAGTTTTTATAGGAGAGGCTCCAGAAGCCAAATTATAACTAGAACTTTGTTTTCCAGTCTTGCTTTATCAAAAGGATCACCGTAGCCTTTGCTTAAAATATATGTTCTTGGGCTTCACCACAGACTTCTTAATCAGAATTGCAGTTTTAGAAACACATGCTACAGCAGTGATTATCAAAGCATGGTTCCTTAACTAGCAGTATTACTAGTATTACCATACCTGGCTAATTTTTGTATTTCTTATAGAGACAGGATTTTGCCATGTTGCCCAGGCTGATCTCAAACTCCTGGGCTCTAGCAACCCACCCACCTCAGCCTCCCAAAGTGTTGGGATTACAGGTGAGCCACTGTGCCCAGCCAGGGAATTGTTGCAAATGCAACTTATCAGACCCTACTTAAATCTACAGGATCATAAACTCCAGGAATCTGTGGTCTAAGAAAATATATAAGTGACTCTGATGCATATAAAATTTCAGAATTGCGTTAGATCACTCCCTGGCCCTAGCATGAAGGAAAAGCTAGTTTTGGTGGTCTACACAGGGCAAATAGAAGAACTAAAATTAAGAAAAAAATGGGAAGAAATTGACATAACTTTCTTGATCTCTGCACGCACCAACTAGTCTGTTAATCCTCTGAAATCCCGTGGAAGTTTTCCTATCCCTTTTACACCTTCTGTCTCTGCTGTTCACCTCCTCTTTCCCTGTTAACTCCTCCATACCCTTCAAGTTGCAGTGTACATTAGTGGTTCTCAGATTTTAATGTAGGAATCACATTTTGAGAATCACTGGTTAAATGTGACATCTTACAGGATATTTTCTCTAATCCATAGTCTAGGCTGGGTCCTCTATTGCATCTCATGCCGGCTTCTACTATTATCTCTAATAGGATTATGGCAAATGTAGACAAAATAATTATTTATAATGTTTTTTCATTATCTTTCATCCTTCTTGAACTATGAACTCCAGACCAAAGCAGAGAGCAGAGACTTTCCAGACAAGGGTGCAGACCGTATCCCTTTTGTTCACACTGGTAGTCCTAAAGTCAAGCACAGTGTCTGTCATAAATAAGATAGTTGTTGAATAAATATTTGTTGAATGAGTGAATGGATGTCTTTATTTGCTTGTCCTTTGTTTACCACCAGAAGTTTGGGACCAGCCTTTCTCACTGCTGTTATCTATTTCCACTAAAAACATCTCTCCAATCTGCTTAGTGGTAAAGAAAGAAATGGTTCGAGATAGATACTGCTTTTGTGGTCATGTCTAGTTACTTTTAGACAATAAAGCATTTTTTTCCGTTTATTCTCTTGTGTGTATTTAGATTTTACCCTTGGAGATTCTTTTACCTGTTTTATCTGATTTCCTTTGGGAATATTATTTATCTCCTGATATAGTTTAGATATTTGTTCACTCCAAATCTCATGTTGAAATGTGATCCCCAATGTTGGAAGTGGGGCCTAATGGGAGGTGTTTGGGTTATGGGAGTGGATCCCTCATGAATGGCTTGGTGCCCTCCCTGTGGTAATAAGTGAGTTCTTGCTCTATTAGTTCATGTGGGAGCTGGTTGTTTAAATAACATGGCACCTCTCCCACTCTCTCTTGTTCACTCTGTCACCATGTGACGCAACTGCTCCTCACTTGCCTTCTGCCATGACTGTAAGTTTTCTGAGGCCTCACCAGAATCAGATACTGTTGCCATGCTTCTTGTATAGCTTGCAGAACCATGAACCAAATAAACCTCTTTTCTTTCTTTCTTTCTCTTTCTTTTCCCTCCCCTCCCCTCCCCTCCCCTCCCCTCCCATCCCATCCCCTTCCCTTCCCTTCCATGTTTCTTAGATCGAGTTTCACTCTCGTTGCCCAAGCTGGAGTGCAATGGCGTGATCTCAGCTCACTGCAACCTCCGCCTCTCGGGTTCAAGTGATTCTGTTGCCTCAGCCTCCTGAGTAGCTGGGATTACAGGAGCCTGCCACCACGCCTGGCTAATTTTTTGTATTTTTGATAGAGACGGGGTTTCACCAAGTTGGCCAGGCTTGTCTCGAACTTCTGACCTCAGGTGATCCACCCGCCTCGGCCTCCCAAAGTGCTGGGATTACAGGCGTGAGCCACCATGCCCAGCCTAAACCTCTTTCCTTTATAAATTACCCAGCTTCAAGTATTCTCTGATAGCAATGCAAAATAGACTAATAGATCTCTGTATTAGTTTACTGTTTCATTATTTAAATGCCACAAACAGGAGACAGTATGGTAGAAAGTATGTGTTCTAAGCAAGGGGGAATTTTAATAGTTTATCCTCCTAAAGTCTCTTCAGTGATTTTTTTTGTTTTTTTTTTGAGATGGAGTTTTGCTTTTGTTGCACAGGCTGGAGTGCAGTGGTGTGATGTCAGCTCACTGCAACCTCCGCCTCCCAGGTTCAAGTGATTCTCTTGCCTCAGCCTCCCAAGTAGTGGGGATTACAGGCATGCACCACAACACACAGCTAATTTTGTATTTTTAGCAGAGACAGGGTTTCTCCATGTTGGTCAGGCTGGTCTCGAACTCCTGACCTCAGATGATCCACCCACCTCGGCCTTCCAACAGGCGTGAGCCACCGTGCCTGGCCTTTTTTGTATTCTTGATTAGATTTTCTACTCTGTAAACATTTGATTTTAAGGTCCCTAAAGCCAGCTCATCATGGGTAAATGGTAAAACCCTTTTGAAAGGTCATTTGTCAATCAATAGTAAGTTCCATGAAAATACATGAAATGCCTTGTGTACATCATGAAACACATACATTTATCCCTGTTACCACCCCACAACCCACTAAATGATAGAAAAGAGATTTAAAAAGTAAGTTTCCAAGGACAAACAGGGAGATAAGAACAAACAACAGGTAACTAACTTAGCACATCAGAAGGTTGAAATATCAGCCTGCAAGGTGTTTTGGAAAAGGTAGAAGCCAAGAAACAAGTCCTGGAAAGACTGAGGAATTGGAGGCTCTAGGAAATTTCAAAGATGGGAATGTGAGTGAGGCTGAAAAATGTTAATGGACAGACATTAAAAGGAGCTGTTAGCCTCTTGAGATTTCCCTCTACCTATTGTAAACCTTGGAGGGGATGTCTGCCAAAATCATTTTAGACTCTCTATACAATGTGGGGAAACTTACAGTCTCTATACCTTCAGGTTTGGGGCTGATTCCTGAAATGAGGGGAAACCAGGTGGTACTTAAGTTCCCTTGCTAGATACGTACTTGAAAGGGTCTATGCCAAAAATGTTCTTAATAGTAATCTATGGAGAGTTGGGAAGAACAAATAGTTTTAATTTCCCATTCTACCCATACTTTCCATATTTTCTAAAAGGAAAAAAATGAGCTATATTTCTGCTACCTTAAAGTATCTACTTTCATTTTTCTGATCCTTACCAGTCTTCATGTACATTGGAGTGTTTATTAGATAATATGTGTTTGGCTGCAATTACCTGAAAACCTAACTAATGGTGGATTAACCACATTTATTATTTGCTTAAAAGTGCAGAGATTGCCCTTCTCGGTGTGGTGCAGAGGTTCAATAATATAATCAAGGATCCATACTCTTTTTTACTTCTGTTCCATCACCTTTAGCATGTTGTCTTTTGGTTCCTGTGTTTGTTGCCTCATTTTATGATGGTTCCCACAGTTCCAAACCTCACACCATAGCACTGGAATTCCAATTAGGGATCAAAAGACATGGGTAACAGAAGGGATTTTTGTTTTATCAGGGAAGAAAACACTTTCTCAGAGGGATTTTCTGTCTTTAGAAAACTTCCCATTATGTATCACTTCCCATTGACTAGAACTGGGTCACACAGATGGGGAAATAATAGTAGCAAAGGATAAATGGCTCAGTGACAGCTGCTCTGGACCAATCATGCTTCATCCTAAGCAGCTGGACACAGTGTTGCCCTTAACCAAACTCATATCCTGTTAGATAGGAAATTGGAGGGGTGGGCTCCCATAGAATGTGTTGAAAATATTTGTTAATCTAGAATCTTAGTCTGTTTGTGGTGCTGTAACAAAACACCCAAGACTGGATAATTGATAAATAATGGAAATTTATTTCTTACAATTTTAGAGGTTGGGGAGCCCCAGATCAAAATGTCAGCAGGTTTGGTGTCTGGTGAGGGCCCTGGTCTCTGCTTTTAAGATGGTGCCTTAAATGCTGTGTCCTCACACAGCAGAAGCGATGGCAGGGTGAAAGGGAAGGGGGGTTAACTCCTTTGCACCTCTTTTCTAGCAGTGTTAAACCCAGTCCCGAGGGCTCCACTGTCATGACTTAATCATCTCCTAAAGGTCCCACCTCTAATATTATCACATTGACAATTAAGTTTCAGTATATAAATTTTGCGGTACATATTCAGACCATAGTCTCTAGTATATAAAATGTTTTGTTTTCTACAATTTAACATTAGCATTATTTTATATACATTTGGCACAAAACTTCATTCTTTATTATCTTTTTAATTAACTGTGTCAACTTGTTATAATCTGCTAAGCCTGTCACCTACTGTTGGTCATTTATACATTAATTTTTTTATCCTCTGAGTTCATGTCTTTTGCAGGGACATGGATGAAGCTGGAAACAATCATTCTCAGCAAACTAACACAAGAACAGAAAACCAAACACTGCATGTTCTCACTCATAAGTGGGATCTGAACAATGAGAACACATGGACACAGGGAGGGGAACATCGCACACCAGGACCTGTTAGGGGGTGGAGAGCTAGGGAAGGGATAGCATTAGAAGAAATACCTAATGTAGATGACAGGTTGATGGGTGCAGCAAATCACCATGGCACATGTATACCTATGTAACAAACCTGCACATTCTGCACATGTACCCCAGAACTTAAAGTATAATAAAATTTTTTTATCCTCTGGGTCAAAAATATTACAACATTACACATTTTGGTGTATATATATATATTTTTTCTTTCTTTTATTATAGTGGGCTAAATTCCCATATGTGAGATTAAATCCAAGGAGATGCTTTCTGAAAAGTATCAGTTTTAATGTTCCTAAAAATGTATGTGTGTCAATAAATCTTTGCTGTTATTCATTAAAAATAGTTTTTGAACCTAGCATTTATTTAGCACCCACTTGAAGGGTATGTTATGCTAAACATTTGCTAATATGATAAGAATAATTTTCTGTACCATTTAAGCATTCAATTACTAAAAAAAGAAAAATATTTTTTATAAAAGTAACTGGAGAAGTCAATATACTGGATAGAGAGTTTTTTCCCCTCTTCCAGGTGAAACCTCATTATGGTAGGAAATAAAATAATACTGTTGCTTGACTTCTATTTAGAAAATATTATTTGGTTTGTTTTAATAGTTGAACTCACAAATTAAGAAGCAGATTTAAAGGTATGGCTTTTGGATTAGAACCCAGTGGGCAAAACTGGCAGAATGACTACTTTCTTCCTTACTTACTCTTTTATTTCCCTCTTGGTTAAAAAAACCCCACCCCACTCTGACAGCTGTTTTCCTTTCTTTATTTAGAGAAAATTATTGCTCAATAGATTGGAGCACAGTGAGAAACTGTTCGTACCTAGCTATTTCCTGAATAGGATATGGAAACATATTTTCTAGCATAATGCTATGTCATTGAGAATATAAATTCTTTTACTTCAAAATCCTAGCTTTTTTGGCTTCATAACTGCAGCTGAGACACCAATGAGGAAGTGCTGTTCTGTATTTCTCCATAGCTCCACATTAAATTAATGAGAACTGTAGCAAAGAGGATTATGCTGTACCTTCTCATCTTGTACTTAAAAGGACACATACAATTTGGCTGAGACTTCAGAACTGAAAAATTGCTGACCTCTATTGTTTCTGAAGGAAAGGCCAGCTGATAATTCACCACCTTCAATAACATCACAGAATCTGTAGATGCTACACACAGACATATCAATTTGTTTGTTGGATTACATAGACATTTGGTAGAAGAGCTCAGAATTTTATACAATTTCCTATTATCAGAGTAGTCTAGCCTAGCTCAAGGAAAGAATAAAAAGTGAAAACATTTGGATGGATGAATTTGGTCTTAATTTTCCTTAAGTCACTGAGTGAGAATTACATTGTTCAATCTTTTTCAAGAAGGCCCATAAATAAGGTAGAAAAATATGTTAAAATAAAAGTGACCAACTGTGCCTGTTTTTATACAATTAGAAATGTTAAATTGGGTTCCTCTCTATCACTTCTTAAAAAATGGGATGTAGTTTGTATTTAGGTGAATTCGAACAAATGTATCCCTACTTCGTGAAAATAATTATAAAAAGTTCCAGAGATGTATGAAACATTTTTTACTAAACTTAAGGAGTTTAAAATTTGGTAGAAATTTAGATGGATAGATAAAAGGTATTTAAGGCAGAAACAGATGCAGATTTTAATGAGTAAAACTTAGTGCTTTATTTAAATAAGACTTTTATGAACAGAAAAAAGCATTCAAATTGTCCATTTCTCCAAATTCCAGTTTTGCATGTCCACACTTGCATATCCAGCTTCCTATTTCATATCTCCACTCAAATCTCTCGTGCACTTTTTAATTTTAACATGTCTACAAATGAAGTCTTTATTCCCCACCTCTCCTAAACTGTCCTCTCTAAATCTTCCCAGTGTCAGTAAATGCCTCAACCAGTCTCCCAGCTGCATCTTTAATTTCTCTCATTCCCATATAACCTATGTCTCATCAAGTCTTGTAGGTTCCATCTCCAGAATTTATTCTCACTTCTCACTCCCTTCATCATACTTTAGCCCAAGCCACCACCGTCTCATTCTTTGGCTAATTCGTAGCCTCCACGTGGCTTTATGCTTTCATTTCCTCTCTACAGTTTGCTTTTTACTCTGCAGCCAGAGTGATCTCTTAAAAATGCAAACCATTAGCTGGGTGTGGTGGTGCCCGCCAGTATTCCTGGATACTCTGGAGGTGGAGGCAGGAGTATCGCTTGAGCTCAGGAGCTGAAGGCTGCAGTGAGGTATGATTGTGCTACTGTACTCAAACCTGGGTAACAGAGTGAGACCCTGTCTCTTAAAAAAAAATCATATCACGTCACTCACTGCTCAAAACACACTTTAATGGTTTTTCTCATTGAACTAAGACTAAAATCTAAACGACTTACTATAGTCTTCAAGGCCTCACCTGCACTGCCCTGCCCACCTCTCTACTTCATCTTGAGCGTTCCCTCTTTTCTTTGCTCATCATGCTCCTGCCACTTCAGCTTCTGTTGGTTCCTAGAAAATTCCAAGCCATTTACTTTCCGAGCCTTTCCATTTATTCTGCATTGGCCATATTCTGGTCTGTTTTCTTCCAGCCTCAGGCATAGGTGAATCTTACCATTGAGACTTTTGTCTGTAGCTGGAGAAGATAAAAGAGGATGTATTATTTTTCTATTGCTGCCAGACAAATTGCCACACACTTTACTGGCTTGAAACAACTCACATTTATTATTTTACAGTACTGGAGGTCAGAAGTCCAAGATGGGTTTTACAGGTGAAAATCAAACAGAGCTGTGGTGCTTTCTGGAAACTTTAAGGAAGAAACTGCCTCCTTTCCTTCTCCAGCTTCGAGAAGACCATCTGCATTCCTTGGTTCCTGGCTCATTCCTTCATCTCCAAGTGCATCACATCCACCTCTGCTTCCATTGTCACACTTGTCTCTTCTTTTCACCTCTGCTCCCCTCTTGTAAGGACCCTTGGGATTATCTGTGCCCACCAGATAATATAGAATAATCTCCCAATCTCAAGATTTTTTAACTTAATCATACACAAAAACCCTTTCGCCATGTAAGGTAACATTCATAGATTTTTAGGCCTTAGGATGTAAACATTTTTATGGGGCCATTATTACCATACCACAGAGGGTTTGCTGAGTTATCTTCCCTCCCAGATGGCTCTGCAAACTATCAGAGAAATGGGCTTTGGTTCCAAAGAGTGAAGATGCAGTCTGAATTACTCACACTCTGACACACTAAGCCTGATTAAGTCCGATTAAAATTTAGTGAGCTGGATGAGAAATCCAGTCCCCATCACTCAACAAATATTTACTGAGTAGCTGCTATGTATGGGTACTGTCCCTATGTAGAACTTCTCTTTAGATATATTGCACCCCTACTTCTTGACCCATGGTGAAATTCAGTTTCATTCAGATGGTTTTTCATCCTGTCTTACTCTTCAAAGGAGTTATCAGGAATGCTGGCCCATTATTTTGTTTATCATTTGGCTTTGGCATATGCTTTTAAATATATTAGGGCCTGTGCTATTCGTTCTTTTAGTATGAGTGTTGCATTGTGAGTGATCAGCCGAACAGGCAAAAGTGAAGACACAAATAATCAAATCATAGGAACAAATCAAATCTACTGGGCCTGACATCTGTGGTACACTAGATGGTGGTAGTTTCTTTTTCAGTTAATGTCCAGGACAAAAATACAGCTTAACCAGAAAAATGATGAGAAGACTGGGCATTTTTCTGGGAAGTAATTTCTGGATTTTAAAATCCAGGTGCTGCATTTCCTCCAGTCTTTAAAGCCCATTACTTGTGTGATGGTTCACCAGCTTGTCACAGCCACTGGGGATGAAACTCTGCAGAGACACAAAGTCTGTTATCTTTATTAGAGGAGTCCTCCTGCCAAATATTACACCACTTTTTTCCTCATCTTGCCTCCATTCTTCAGTATTCAGTGAAGAATGTAAATACTGGAAAACAGAACTCATTCAGGTTATCTACCTATTCCTTCCTGAACTTTCCTCATCTTTTTGTCAGAAATATAAAGTCACAAGAGTTGAAAATGTCATTGAAGCATACCTTCACTTCTCCTTCTCATTTAATTTAAAAAAAAATATCTCCCCTTTACTGTTACCCTCTTTACCTTTTCTTTGGAATAATTTCTTGGTACAAAACTATTAAGCAGAAATAATGCCCACACTTCAAAAGTGATTCATATTTTAGTGCATTCCTAGAAAGGGGCACTTAATTTTTTTCTCACTCTTCTGTCTAATCCCTGCTAATTTACACTAGATTAGTCATCTTTATGGTAGCTCGGGCAAACCTGAGACTATGGTAAGACATTTTTATGCTTAGGGGACTAAGAGAGAGAGAAAAAGATAATACAAGGTGCACATATAAGAATATTTATTTGCCACTTTTTTTTGTTGCTATTTCTTAGTATAGCCAACACAGCTTTATACAATATGGCCTAAGCTTGCTAGCATTAATTTCTTGTCCATGATATTTTTGTTAGATATTGAATATATTCTGGAGTATTTCTCTTTGTATTCAATCTTCTTGAAGCATCCAACCACTTCATTTAAATAAACACGCTTTGCTTTTTTATGTCTTGCTGCTTATGAACTTGCTATTCCCTGTGTTTGAAATGGTCTTCTCCATGACCATTCAGCAAATTCCTGTGCCTTCTTCAAGATTTAGCATAGATATCATTAGAGTCTACATCTCTCTTCTCCATGCAAGCAATTAGTAATTCTTTCATCTGCTTTTATTTTTCTGCATTTGTTCATGCTTCTTTTACTTCATTATCATCCTGCAAAGGCGATTGCCCATCTCTCTTCCCTTTGGACTGCCAGGATATTCTTGAGGGAAAGTTTCTGTCATATTCATAGCAGGTTCTTGATCAGAAAGAGTCAGGTTCAATAAATGGTGAAGAAGGGAGATTGATAAGTAACTCCCTTTTCTGTAATACTTGGAGCCAGAACCTTTGGAAAAATATAAGCCTCATAAAAATCAAATAAAAGTAATTAGAAAACAATTAGACATTTTTAGAAAAGACTGCCAGTCATAGGAGTTAGGCAACAGAATGATTTCCTGTGTAATTACAAGTTAACTAAACTGTAAAATAAATCAGATGGGTTATAGTACTTGTTTTGTCATTAACTAGCTATGTGATTTTGACAAAATAAACATTAGAGAGCCAAATTAAGCCATCTCATCTGACAATCCTGTGGAGGACCTTTAGACTACTTATGTAAAATGGCAAGTTCATGAAATCAATGTATTCCTTTTTTTTCCCCAGAAGAGACTGTTGTGTAATGACAATGGAAAATAAGTTAACTTATTGTGCGTAAAAGCCAAAAGCCAGCAGGAATACATTTAATAACAATTGAGACCACAGTGGCAGCCATGAAAAGACATCTTACCAAAAATTTATTGACATCTCCATGCCTTGTGGAAACAGATGGTGCCAATGAATCTGGAAAGAGGCTTGGGATTGGAGATAAGAATTTTCTTGAAGCCTGGGGATTATAAAAGAATGAGACAAAGAAAGGATATTTCTTGAACTGATCAGTCACTTTACAGATGGAAAGTTCTGACTTTCTAATTGTGAAAAGCTTGTGTGTAAGAAATCAAGAATGTCAGTTTACAGAAAAGGGCAGGAGATAGCAAATGCAAAAGAACCAAAATCATGCCAAACACACTCTTGACCACAGTGCAATAAAAATAGAAGTCAAGACTAAGAAAATAGCTCAAAATCAGGCAATTGCATGGAGATTAAACAACATCCTCCTGGATGACTTGTGTGCAAATAATGAAATTAAGGTACAAATCAAGAAGTTCTTTGAATCTAATGAGTACATAGATACAACATACCAGTATCTCTGGGACACAGCTAAGGCAGTGTTAAGAGGGAAATTCATAGCACTAAATGCCCCCATCAAAAAGTTAGAAAGATTTCAAATTAGTAATCTAACATCATAACTAAAAGAACTAGAGAAGCCAGAATAAATCAGCCTCAAAACTAGCAGAAGACAAGAAATAACCAAAATCAGAGCTGAACTGAGGGAAACTGAGGCACAATATCTATTCAAAATATCAATGAATCCAGGAGTTGGTTTTTTGAAAGAAATAACAAGAGA
>NW_026652281.1:17619634-17717695 GCF_009828535.3 Hylobates moloch
TCATGGACACAGGAAGGGGAACATCACACTCCGGGGACTGTTGTGGGGTGGGGGGAGGGGGGAGGGACAGCATTAGGAGATACACCTAATGCTAAATGAAGAGTTAATGGGTGCAGGAGATCAACATGGCACATGGATACATATGTAACAGACCTGCACATTGTGCACATGTACCCTAAAACCCTAAAGTATAAAACAAACAAAAAAAAGAAATAAGATAGGCCACTAGCTAGACAAATAAAGGAGAAAAAAGCGAAGATCCAAGTAGACACAATTAGAAATGATTAAAAGAATGTTGATGAAAAGAATGTTACCACTGACCTCACAGAAATAAAAAACAACCATCAGATACTACTACAAATACCTCAATGCATACAGATTAGAAAACCTGGAAGAGATGGATAAACTCCTGGACACGTACACCCTCACATGTCTGAATCAGGAAAAAATTGGTTTCCTCAACAGACCAATAATGAGCTCCAAAATTGAATCAGTAATAAATAGCCTACCAACCAAAAAAAAACAAAACAAACAAAATAAAAACAGAAAACAGAACAACACCAAAAAACGAAAAAAAACCCCACAAAACCCAGGACCTGATGTATTCACAGCTGAATTCTACCAATTGGTACCATTCCTACAGAAATGATTCCAAAATATTGAGGAGGAGGTACTCCTCCCCAACTCATTCTATGAGGCCAGCATCATCCTGATACCAAAGTCTGGCAGAGAAACAACAAAAAAGAAAACCTCAGGCTAATATCTTTGATGAACATCAATGCAAAAATCTTGAACAAAGTACTTGCAAATCAAATCCAGCAGCACATCAAAAAGCTAACCCACCATTATCAAGTAGGCTTCCTCTATGAGGTGCAATGTTGATTCACCATATGCAAATCTATAAGTATGATTCATCAAATAAACAAAACTAAAGACAAAAACCACATGATTGTCTCAGTTATTATGTCAATAGATGCAGAAAAAGCTTTTGATAAAGTTCAACACAATTTCATGTTAAAAACTTTCAACAAACTGGGTATTGAAGGAGAATACCTCTAATAAGAGCCATCCATGAAAACCTCACAGCCAACATTATACTGAATGGGCAAAAGCTGAAAGAATTCCTCTTGAAAACCAGTACAAGACAAAGATGCCCTCAGTCCCCATTCCTATTTAATATAGTATTGGAAGTCCTAGCCAGGGCAATCAGGGAAGAAAAAGAAATAAGGGGTATCCAAATAGGAAGAGAGAAAGTAAAACCATCTCTGTTTGCAGAGATGATTCTATAGGTAGAAAACCCAATAGTCTTGGCCCAAAAACTCCTTAAGCTGATAAACAACTTCAGCAAAGTTTCAGGGTACAAAAATCAATGTAGAAAAAATCACTAGCATTCCTATACACCAACAGCCAAGCTGAGAGCCAAATCAGAAAGGCAATCTCATTCACAATTGCTACAAAAGTATAAAATACCTAGGAATATAGCTAAACAATGAGGTGAAAAATCTCCCAAAGAAATGAGAGAAGACACAAAGGAATGGAAATACATTTCATGCTCATGGATAGGAAGAATCAATATTATTAAAATGGGCATACTGCCCAAAGCAATTTACAGATTCAGTGTGATTCCTATCAAACTAACAATGACATTCTTCACAGAACTAGAAAAGACTATTTAAAAATTCATATGGAACCAAAACAAAGCTCAAATAACCAAGGCAATCCCAAGCAAAAAGAACAAAGCTGGAGGCATCACATTACCTGACTTTAAACTATATTATGGGGAAACAGTAACCAAAACAGTATGATACTGGTACATAAACAGACACATGGACTGTATTAGTCCATTGTCACACTGCTATAAAGAAACTAATTGAGACTGGGTAATTTATAAAGAAAAAAAGTTTAATTGACTCACAGTTCTGCATGGCTTGGAAGGCCTGAGGAAACTTACAATCATGGCAGAAGGTAGAAGGTAAGCAAGGCATGTGTTACATAGCAGCAGGAGAGTAAGAGAAAGCAGGGGAAATGCCAGACAGTTATCAAACAACCAGAACGTGTGAGAACTCCCTCACTATCATGAGAACATCATGGGGGAAACTGCCCCCATGATCTAGTCCCTCCCACCGGATTCCTTCCACAAGAATTGTAATCCTTGTGGGGATTGCAATTCAAGATGAGATTTGGGTGGGAACAGAGAGCTAAACCATATCATTCTACCCCTGGCCCCTCCCAAATGTTGTTATTTTCACATTTCAAAACCAATCATGCCTTCCCAATAGTCCTCCAAAGTCTTAACTCATTCCAGCATTAACCCAAAAGTCCAAGTTCAAAGTCTCATCTGAGACAAGGCAAATAAGTCCCTTCTGCCTATGAGCCTGTAAAATTAAAAAAACAAGTTAGTTACTTCCAAGATACAATGGGGGTACAGGCTTTGGGTAAATGTTCCCATTCCAAATAAGAGAAACTGGCCAAAAACAAAGGGACCACAGGCCCCATGCAAATTCATAAGCTTTTTTTTTTTTTTTTTTTTGAAGGATTTCTTTTTGCCAGGTCGGCTCACTGCAACCTCTGCCTCCTGGGTTCAAGCGGTTCTTCTGCCTCAGCCTCCCAAGTAGCTGAGATTACAGGCATGCACCACCACGCCTGGCTAAATTGTTGTATTTTTAGTAGTGACGGGGTTTCACCATGTTGGTCAGGGTGGCCTTGAACTTCTGACCTCAGGTGATCCACCCGTCTTGGCCTCCCAAAATGCTGGGATTTTAGGTGTGAGCCACTGCACCGAGACCAGTCATTAAATCTTGAAGCTCCAAAATTTCCTTTGACTCTGTGTCTCACATCTAGCACACCCGTGGCCTTGGGTAGCTCTGCCCCTGTGTCTCTGCAGAGTGTAGCCCCTGTGGCTGCTTTCATGGGCTGGCATTGAGTGCCTGAGGCTTTTCCACATGCATGGTGCAAGCTGTTGGTGAATCTATCTTTCTGGGGTCTGGAGGATGCTGGCCCTCTTCTCACAACTCCACTAGGCAGTTCCCCAGTGGGGACTCTTTTTGGGTGCTCCAACCCCATATTTCCTTTCTGCATTGCCCTAACAGAGGTTCCCCATGAGGGTTGCACCCCTGCAGCAGATTTCTGTTTGGCCATCCAGGCTTTTCCATAAATCCTCTGAAATCCAAGCAGAAGTTCCCAAACCTCAAGTCTTGTCTTCTGCACACATGCAGGCCCAACACCACATGGAAGCTGCCAAGGCTTGGGGCTTGCACCTTCTGCAGCAATGGCCTGAGCTGTACGTTGGCCCTTTTTAGCCACAACTGAAGCTGGAGTGGCTGGGACTCAGGGCATCAAGTCCCAAAGCTGCACAGAGCAGCAGGGCCCTGGGCCCGGCCCATGAAGCCACTTTTTCCTCCTAGACCTATGAGTCTGTGATGGGAGGGGCTGCTGTGAAGTTCTCTGACATGTCCTAGAGACATTTTCCCCATTGTCTTGGGTATTAACATTCAGCTCCTTGTTACTTATGTAAATTTCTGCAGCCAGCTTGAATTACTCCTGAGAAAATGGGTTTTTCTTTTCTACCGCATAGTCGGGTTGCAAATTTTCCAATCCCTTATGCTCTGCTTCCCTTTTAAACATAAGTTCCAATTTCAAACCATCTCTTTGTGAATACATATAACTGGATGTTTTCAGAATAAGCCAGGTCACCTCTTGAATATTTTGCTGCTTAGACATTTCTTCCCCCAGATACCCTAAATCATTTATCTCAAGTTCAAAGTTACACATATCTCTAAGGCAGGGACAAAATGCTGCCAGTCTCTTTGCTAAAGTATAACAAGAGTGACCTTTGCTTCAGTTCCCCATAAGTTCCTCATCTTCATCTGAGAGCAACTCAGCCTGTACTTCATTGTCCATATCACTGTCAGCATTTTGGTCAAAACCATTCAAGAAGTCTCCAGGAAGTTCCAAACTTTCCCACATCTTCCTGTCTTCTTCTGAACCCTCCAAACTGTTCCAGCCTCTGCCCGTTACTCAGTTCCAAAGTCACTTCCACATATTCAGGTTATCTTTATAGCAGTACCCCACTATCTCAGTACCAATTCTCTGTATTAGTCCATTTTCACACCGCTATAAAGAAACTACTTGAGACTGGGTAATTTACAAAGAAAAGAGGTTTAATTTACTCACAGTTCTGCATGGCTTAGGAGGCCTCAGGAAACTTACAAACATGACAGAAGGCAAAGAGTAAGCAAGATGTGTCTTACATGACAGCAGGAGAGAGAGAGAGAGCAGGGGAAATGCCAGACACTTGTCAAACAACCAGATCTTGTGAGAACCTCCTCAGTATCATGAGATACTGAGCATGGAGGAGACCACCCCCATGATCCAATCACCTCCCATCTCGTCTCTCCCTTGACACTTGGGGATTACAATTTGATATAAGATTTGGGTGGGGACACACAGCCAAACCATATCATAGGCCAATGGAACAGAATAGAGAGCTCAGAAATAAGGCCACACATGTATGACCATCTGATCTTTGACAAAGCTGAGGAAAACAAGCAATGGGGAAAAGATTCCCTATTCAACCAATGGTGCTGGGATAACTGACTAGCCATATGCAGACTGGAGCTGGACCCCTTTCTTACACCCTATACAAAAAGCAACCCAACGTGGATTAAAGACTTAAATGTAAAACCCCAAATTATAAAAACCCTGGAAGACAACCTAGGCAATACCATCCTGGACATAGGAATGGGCAAATATTTCATGACAAAGACACCAAAAGGAATCACAAGAAAAACAAAAATTGACAAATGAGATCTAATTAAACTTAAGAACTTCTGCACAGCAAAAGAAACTATCAACAGAGTAAACAGACAACTTACAGAATGGGAGAAAATATTTGCAAATTATTTATCTAACAAAGGTCTAATATCCAGCATCATAAGGAACTTAAATTCACAAGAGAAAACCCCATAAAAAAGTGGGCAAAGGACATAAATGGACACTTTTCAAAAGAAGATATACATAGGGCCAAGAATCTTACGAAAAAAAAGCTCAATCACTGATCATTAGAGAAATGCAAATCAAAATCACAATGAGACACTATCTCACACCAGTCAGAAATGCTATTAAAAGTCAAAAAATAACAGATGCTAGCAAGGTTGGGGAGAAAACAGTTGTACACTGTTGGTGGGAGTGTAAATTAATTCAACCATTGTGGAAAGTAGTATGGTGATTCCTCAGAGAGTTAAAAGCAGAACTATCATTTGATCCAGCAATCCCAATACTGGATATATACCTAAAGGAATATAAATTGTTCTACCAAAAAAGACACATGCATGTGAATGTTCATTGCAACATTATTCACAATAGCAAAGAAATGGAATCAACCTAAATGTCCATCAGCGGCAGATTGGTTAAAGAAAATATGGTACATACACACCATGGAATAGTATGCAGCCATAAAAAAGAGTGAGATCATGTCTTTTGCAGGAATATGGATGGAGCTGGAGGCCATTATCTGTAGCAAACTAATGCAGGAACAGAAAGCCAAATACCACATGCTGTCACTTACAAGTGGCAGCTAAATGATGAGAACTTATGAACACAAAGAATGAAACAACAGACACTAGGGCCTACTTGAGGGTGGATGGTGGGAGGAGGGAATAAGCTAAAAAGAAAACTATTGGGTACTGGGCTTAATACCTGGGTGATGTAATAAACTTTACAACACACCCTCATGACATGAGTTTACCTATGTAAGAAACCTTCACATGTTTCTAAAATAAAAAACCTAAAATAAAAGTTAAAAAAAGAAGAAGAAAAGAAAAGGGCAGGAGAGCATATATTGTTGGAGTTTCTTGAGGTTTCTGGTCACAAATATTACAGGGTAAGAAGCAACTTAGAGAAGAGGCTGATGGTATAAATTTTCTAACACCATGAAAAGATGCAAATAAAGGTTTTCATGACTTTTAGTCTGTCAGCAATAAATATAGTACCATCTCTTCTGATAAATGACTATGCTCCAGTGATAGACTTTCTTGTTTGAAAATCTTTTGCCCAAGACAGAAAAGTGGAGTTCAGGTATACACATATCACTAATAATGAGCTGATAATATGAATGCTTCTAGACCACAGAAAATTACACTTCTAGAGGTCTTGGGACAAATAGAGTACTTCAAGGGGTAATTTGATAAGATAAGAAATATGTATGTGGTTTCTGCCCTGTTTCCTGGCACACAACTGTTAAAACCCTTGGAATCTCTGAGGTGACATGTCATTTTGTATGCTAATGTGACTAATGGCTGGAGTCTCCTGGATTGCCTTAGGGGTGGGGGCTGGTTGCCAAGGGGCCAACCTTGTAATTGGAGGATTCGAATTTTCAGCCCTTCCCTCTATCTCCTGGTGAGGGAAGAGGGCCTGGAGGCTGGGCAAATCACCAATGGCCAATAATTTAATAAGTCATGCCTATGTAATGAAGCCTCCATAAATATCCAGTATGGGATCGGAGAGCTTCTGGGTTGGTGAACACATGGAGGTGCTAGGAGGATAGTGCACTTGGAGAGGACATGGAAGCTCTGCACCCTTTCCCCATACCTTCCCCTATGCATCTTTTTCATCACCTGTTCTTGAGTTGTATCATTTTATAATGTACCAGTGAATTAGTAAGTAAACTGTTTCCCAAGTTCTATGAGCCATTCTAGCAAATTATCAGACTTGAGGAGGTGGGAAACTCTGATTTATAGCTAGTTGGTCAGAAGCACAAGTGACAACCTGAACTTGCAGTTAGCATCTGAAATGAGAGGCCAGACAGTCTTCTGGGACTGAGCTGTCTAGTCTTTGGGATCTGAGGCTAACTCCAGGTAAATAATGTCACAGTTGAATTGGTATGGGAAAAGCCACCACTCATTTGGTGGTCAAAAGTATTGGTGTGAATATAGAGGAAAAGAGTTTGCTTTTCCTATACAGATAGAGAAGCAGTAGTTTAAGAATGATTGGTATGCAAGTAGTTTAAGAAAATCAGTAGAGATAAGAAACACAGGGAAGATTACAGATAAGGGTGAAGTAAGTGACAATAAGGGCCCACATTTGCTGTAGACAAACATGGTAACTATAAAGGTTAATCTAGCAGGTTAGAATTTAGATGTTCCCCAGTAGTACCCTGCACAGCCTTGTATACTTTCCATCATTCATTCAAATAAGGATCAAGTATTTGTAGTACTAAACTTCATTTTAACATTCAGTCATTTTTCCAGTTTTACTCATTTGCTGAGTAAACTTCCTTTGACGAGGCACAAAGCCTTAATTGCAACATCATTTCGGAAAAGGCTATGTACCTCACAACTTAGGAAAAATTTCTTCAACAGAATATTTTTTCCTAAGATGGTTTGTTTATGTGTGTACAGTTAAAGTTGGTATTTTTCTTGATCATCTCCCTAATTTATCAGCCATATTGCTACTGAAATTTCTTTGTTTGGTCAACATATATATTTCAGAGCTTAGGAATTTATAGGACTCACTTTTGTTAAGGCAATCAGAGAAGTAAATTGGCCTCTGGATCCTTATTTTGTGTGATATATGTGTGTTTATTAATTCTTTCCTAATATAATTTACTATGTTGCTATTAAATATAGTAATTCAAGGTTGTCAAGTTATGTGACATTACGTGGAATGAAAGTCTTTAAATGTTATTATTAGCAGTTGTTAATTTAGCATGATTTGTTAAGTAGGCATTTAGATATCTCTTCACTGAGATCCCAAATCTACTGTTTCATGAGCTCCAGTTCCCAATGTGATGCAAAGAGGGCCAGGTGTCACTTACATGTAAAGTGGGTTGTGTTACAAAGAGGAACCCTGATCTTAGGGAGTCCAAGTTTTAAAAAATAATGACCAGTGAGAATGCCTGACCTTTGCTTTGGAGGAAGATACTATCTCTATTAGTTTTACAACTAGGCTGTTCATTTTACAAACGTGTTTGAAAAGATAGTCTAGCAGAAACCTCTGCTAGCAAGCTGTGCAGAAGTATGAGAGATTCGTGGAGAATCCCAATATGATTGTCTTAAATATTTCTATTCTTAACTCTAATTATAATTCAAGGTTATAATGTGCTTATTCAGTAAGGAAACAATTATTTCATCTCAAGCAATTGAAGGTATCTTCTCATCTTAATTTGGATGACAACCTGAGATTTAAATTCAGACTCAACTGAGTTCTTGTTGGCCAACCAAGACTGCCACAATGGCAAAATCATTGATCCTTACATGGAGTGATCTCACAGCTCATGTCTACTTGTCAGAGACATTTGAACTAGAGCAACTTCATCTTGAGTGAGGGCTAGGAAAATTAGGCTAGGACTTGCTGGGCTGCTTTCCCAGAGAGGTAGGTATTCCTGGCTTCTAGATCTTTATGTTAAGGGAACAGATTGATAATTTTTCTAAACAGACCCAGACTTGAGAGTATCCTGATATCCTGATATCTTGAGAACAGAAGCATTCCTAATTTTGATTTTAATATAATAATATTGATTCTTGCAAATATAGTAATTAAGAAAATTAATTCTTTATCGCAAACCCTTGCAGCAGAGCACATCTCTCCATGATCTTTTTTTTATCCTATATAGAAACAAGTATTTTACCTAGGGTGGACACGTTCCTTCTCTTACTTTCGGGAACTCCCTACTCTATCTATGGACTATCCGTACTTCCACCACTTTCTTTTTTCTTTTCTTTTTTTCTTTTTTTTTTTTGAGATTGAGTCTCGCTCTGTTGCCCAGGCTGGTGTGCAGTGGCGTGATCTCGGCTCACTGCAAACTCCGCCTCCTGGGTTCTAGCGATTCTCCTGCCTCGTCCTCCTGGGTAGCTGGGACTACAGGCATGCACCACCATGCCCGGCAAATTTTGTATTTTTAGTAGAGATTGGGTTTCACCATGTTGGCCAGGCTGGTCTCGAACTCCTAACCTCAGGTGGTCCGCCTGCCTCGGCCTTCCAAAGTGCTGGGATTACAGGCGTGAGCCACTGCACCCAGCCTGCTTTCTTAATAAACTTGGTTTTGCTTTGCACTGTGGACTCACCTTGAATTCTTTCTTATGTGAGATCCAAGAACCCTCTTTGGGGTCTGGATCCGGACCCCTTTCTTGTAACATACTGAGTTCCAATCACGTGGATTTGGAGTTTATATCAGTTGAATCTAATTAAGGTACTACGCATCTCCCACCCAGGTGTCTATATCATTGAATTGGACTTTGTATTCTTTTACTTATAAGAAATATAAATAGTTTCCTGTCTACATCTAAAATATCTTTGAACCTGATAGAATGTTACATTTTCTTCCTCATATATATTGTTTGGTTGAGTCACATAATTCTGGATAATAAATAATATCTGAAATTCGAAGTTTCATCATAATCATGTTTCACCTACTGTCATATCTTCTAAGGCTATTTGACTGGCACTAATAAGATAAAGTTGTTTCAGATGCCCTAGAATGACAAATTTCAGGAACTAATTTCTTTTTTAGGCTGAATTAGCTTAGTAAAATTTACATAAAATAAATTCATTGATTTTATTTTCTTTACACAAGTGACAGCTTTTCTCTCCCATCTTTCATGAGAATATAAAACTAAAGTGTAGTTAATAACTTCATTGAATGCTGAGTTTGTATTTTCTCTTTCATCTTTTACTGCTTTTTGGCAGATAGGATGTAAGATTTGTTTAATGTGGTTTCCCAAACTCTTTGGTTTTATTGATGGGTGTCTCTAAATCGCTTACTGCTACCTGTAGTTGTAATAAATCTAACAGAAGGATCTTTAAAAAATTCAACTTTTTTTTTCAGTAGCAGAGCTGCCATGTTTGCTATAAAACGTAGTTTCAGGTTGATAGCATTTATTATCTTACACAGAGTACAACATTTAAACAAAAGGGATATAGCGAGAAGTAGCTTTCCCTCCTTAAGGGTCCTATGCTTTCTTTTTTATCAGCAACAACTTAGGCAAAAATTAATTCTAGAGAGTGATTTCAGAAAGAGTCTTTAGGAATTTACCTCAACATAATATAAGCTGTATGTGATAGGCCCACAGCTAGTATCATAGTGGATTGGGGAAAACTTGAAAACTTTTCCTCCAAGATCTGGAACAGACAAGAAAGCCCACAGTTACCACTGTTATTCAATAGAATACTGGAAGTCCTAGCTAGAGCAATCAGGCAAGAGAAAGAAATAAAAGACACGCAATTTGCAAAGGAAGAAGTGAAATTATCCTTGTTTGCAGATGACATGATCTTATATATGGAAAAACCTAAAGACTCTACCAAAAATGATTACAATTGATAAATTTAGTAAAGTTGCAGGACACAAAATCAACATACAAAGATTAGTAGCATTTCTATATGCTGACAGTGAACCATCTGAAAATAAATAAGTAATTTTTTTTACAATAGCCAGAAATGAAACTATGTATCTGGGGAATAACTTAACCAAAGAAGTGAAAGATTTCTACATGAAAACTATAAAACACTGATGAAAGAAATTAAAGAGGAGACAAAAACAAGGAGAGATATTCTATGTTCATGGATTGGGAGAATCAATATTGTTAAAATGTGCATAGTGCCCAAAGCAATCTACAGATTCAATGCAATTTCTATCAAAATACAAATGACATTCCTCACAGAAATAGAAATAAACAATCCTAAAATTCATATGGAACCACAAAAGACCCACAATAGGCAATGCTATACTAAGCAAAAAGAATAAAACTGGAGAAATCACATTACCTGACTTCAAATTATACTACATAGCTATAGTAACCAAAGCAGCAAGAAACTGGCATAAAACACACACACACATAGACAATTGAAACAGGACAGAGTACCCAGGAACAAATTCACCCACCTATGGTGAACTCATTTTCAATAAAGATACCAAGAACATACCCTGGAGGAAAGACAGTCTTCAATAAATGGTGGTTGGAAAACTGGATATCTAAATGCAGAAGACTGAAATTACACTCTTATTTGCATTTGCTTTTGGGATCTTAGTCATGAATTCTTTGCTTAGGCCAATGTCCAGAAGAGTTTTTCCAATGTTATATTCTAGAATTTTTATGGCTTCAGGACTTAAATGTAAGTCTTTGATCCATCCTGAGTTGATTTTTATATAAGGTAAGAGATGGGTATTCATTTTTTTTTTTTGGTTTTTTTTTTTTTTTTTTTTTTCAGACAGAGTCTTGCTCTGTCACCAGGTTGGAGTGCAGTGGTGTGATCTCGGCTCACTGCAACCTCTGCATCCGGGTTCAAGCGATTCTCCTGCCTCAGCCTCCAGAGTAGCTGGGACTACAGGCACGTGCCACCATGCCCACGTAGTTTTTGTATTTTTAGTAAAGACAAGGTTTCACAATGTTGGCCAGGATGGTCTCGATCTGTTGACCTTGTGATCTACCCGCCTCAGCCTCCCAAAGTGCTGCAATTACAGGCATGAGCCACTGAACCCGGCCGAGGATTCAGTTTTATTCTTCTACATGTGGCTTTCCAGTTTTCCCAGCACCATTTATTGAATACGGTGTCCTTTGCCAAATTTATGTTTTTGTATGCTTTGTTGAAGATCAGTTTGCTGTATTTGGCTTTCTTTCTGGGTTCTCTATTCTGTTCTATTGGTCTATGTGCTTATTTTTATACCATGCTGCTTTGGTAACTTTAGCCTTACAGTATAATTTGAAGTTGGGTAATGTGATGCCTCCAGTTTTGTTCTTTATGCTTAGTATTGCTTTGGCTATGCAGGTTCTTTATAAGTTCCAGATGAATTTTAGGATTGTTTTATTTAGTTCCGTGAAGAATGATAATGGTTTTTTGATGGGAATTACAATGAATTTGTAGATTGCTTTTGGCTGTATAGTCATTTTCACAATGTTGATTCTTCCCATCCATGAGCATGGGATGTGTTTCCATTTGTTTGTGTCATCTGTGATTTCTTTCAGCATTGTTTTGTAGTGTTCCTTGTAGAGATCTTCCACCTCGTTGGTTAAGTATATTCCTAAATATTTGATTTGTTTTTCAGTGGTTGTAAAAGGGATTGAATTATTGATTTGATTCTCAGTTTGGTCATTGTTGGTGTATAGCAATGCTAGTGATTTTTGTACATTGATTTTGTATCCTAAGACTTTACTGAATTTACTTATCTCTATATAAATTTTAGAATAGTTTTTTTCTAATTCTGTGTAAAATGGCATTGGTAGTTTGATAGGAATAGTATTGAATCTGTAGATTACTTGAGGCAATATAGCCATTTAAAAAATATTGATCATTCCTATCCATGAGCATGGAATGTTTTTCCTTTCCATTTGTTTGTGTCATCTATGATTTCTTTAAGTAGTGTTTTGAAGTTTTCCTCGTAGAGACCTGTCACCTCTTTGGTTAGATGTGTTCCTAGATATTTTATTCTTTATGTGGCTATTGTAAATGGAATTACATTCTTGATTTGCCTCTCAGCTTGAACATTATTGGTATATAGAAATGCTACTGATTTTTGTACATTGATTTTGTATCCTGAAACTTTACTGAAGTAAAGTTCCAGGATCCTTTTGATGGAGTCTTTAGGGTTCTCTAGGTATAGAATCATATCATCAGCAAAGAGCAATAGTTTGAATTCTTTTCCTATTTGGATGCCTTTTATTTCTTTCTCTTGCCTGATTACTCTGGCTAGAACTTCTAGTACTATGTTGAATAGGAATGGTGAGAGTGGGCATCCTTGTATTGTGTTGTTCTAGTTCTTAAGGGGAATGCTTCCAGCTTTTGCCCATTCAGTATGATGTTGGCTGTGGATTTGTCATAGATGGTTTATATTATTTTGAGGTATATTCCTTTGACGCCTCATTTGTTGAGGTTTTTTATCATGAAAGGATGCTGGATTTTATTGAAAGCCTTTTTCATGTCTATTGAGATAATCATGTGGTTTTTGTTTTTAATTTTGTTTATATGGTGAATCACATTTAATGATTTGCATGTGTTGAACCAACCTGGCATTCAAGGAGTGAAACCCACTTGATCATGGTGAATTAATTTTTTGATTGGCTGCAGGATTTGGTTTGATAGTATTTTTTGAGGATTTTTGCATATATGTTCATCAGGGATATTGGCCTACAGTTTTCTTTTTTTGTTGTGTCTTTGCCAGGTTTTGGAATCAGGGTGATGCTGGTTTCATAGACAGTTAGGGAGAAGTCCTTCCTCCTTAATTTTTTTGGAATAATTTCAGTAGAATTGTTACTAGCTCTTCTTTGTATGCCTGGTAGAATTCAGCTGTTAATTCAGCCTGTCCAGGGCTTTTTGGTAGGTTTTTCATTGTTGATTCAGTTTGTGAGCTTGGTATTGGTCTGTTCAGGGATTCAATTTCTTCCTGATTCAAACTTTGGAGGTTGGATGTTTCTAGGAATTTATCCATTTCCTTTAAATTTTATAGTTTGTGTGCTTAGAGGTGTTCATTGTAGTCTCTGAAGATCTTTTGTACTAATGTGGATCAGTTGTAATGTCACAATTGTCATTTCTGGTTTTGTGATTTTGGATATTCTCTCTTTTTTTCTTTGTTAATCTAGCTAGCAGTCTATTGATCTTGTTTATCCTTTTAGAAAAGTAGCTTTTGGTTTGGTTGATTCTATGTATCAATTTTGGGGTTGGAATTTCATTCAGTTCTGCTTTGATTTTAGTTATCTATTTTCTTCTGCTAGATTTAGGGTTAGTTTTTTCCGGGGTTAGTTTTTTTCCTGTTTTTCTAGTTCCTCTAGGTCATCCTGCTTTTCTTTTCTTTTCCTTTTTGTTTGTTTTTGAGATGAAGTCTTGCTCTGTCACACAGGCTGGAGTGCAGTGGCATGATCTCAGCTCACTGCAACCTCTGCCTCCCAAGTTCAAGTCTTGTGCCTCAGCCTCCCAAGTAGCTGGGAATACAGGTGTGTGCCACCGTGCCCGGCTAATTTTTGTATTTTAGTAGAGATTGGGTTTCACCATGTTGGCCAGGCTGGTCTTCAAATCCTGGCCTCAAGTGATCCACCTGTCTCAGCTTCCCAAAGTGCTGGGATTACAGGTGTGAGCCACCACCCCCAGCACCATACTACTTTTCTTGGTGACTATATTAATTTACATTTCCACCAACAGTGCTTGCTAACACTTATTTTCTGTTTTTTTTTCACAGTAGTTATGCTAATGGGTGTGAAGTTATATCTTATTATAGTTGTTATTTTCATTTTTCTAGTGATTAATGATATTACACATTTTTTCATATAAAGGTTGACTGTTTATATACCTTCTTCAGTGAACTGTCTATTCCAGATCTTCACCCATTTTTAAATTGGGTTTTTATTTTGTGGCTTATGTTGCTGAGTTGTAGGAGCTCTTTATGTATTCTGGATATTAATCTCTTATCAGCTACATGATTTGCAAATATGTTTTCCCATTCTCCATGTTGTCTTTTCACTCTGTTGATTGTGTTCATTGGTGCATAGAAGCTTTTAAGTTTATTGTCATCCCATTTATCTATTTTTGCTTTTGTCATTGTCATTTTGTCATTGTCAAATCTAATGTCACAAAGACTTTCTTTAAAAATAATTTTTAGAGGGTTTTAGGCCATCTTTTTAGGTTTTTAATTCATTTTGAGTTAATTTTTCTATAGTATAATGTTTTTCCAACATAATTTTTTCAAGAGACTGTCCTTTCCCCATTGAGTGGTCTTGGCACTGCTATTGAAGATCATTTGACCATATATGTGAGATTTCATTTCAGGGATATCTCTTAAATTCCATTGGTATATATGTCTGTCTTTATGACAGTATCATACTGTTTTGATTACTGTTGCTTTATAACAGGTTTTAAAATCAGAAGGTGTGAGACCTCCAACTTTGTTTTTCTTTTCTCTCTCTCTATATATTTTTGGCTATTTTGAGTATTTTGTTTTTAACTGGCTTTTCTATTTGTTGGGCAGAGTAAGTAGAAGCTGCTTTTTAGGAAAAGTAGATGGGTTAAGTCAGAGGAAGAGATGCAACTCATGGGTGCCTGTGACGCAATGCAATATGAACGTGCAGAAATACATTGGGAGGGCTGGGCGTGGTGGCTCATTCCTGTAATCCCAGCACTTTGGGAGGCCAAGGCAGGCAGATTGCTTGAGCTCAGGAGCTCAAGATCAGCTTGGGCGACACAGTGAAACCTCATCTCTTAAAAACATCCATTGGGAGAAAAAGAGAAAAACCACTACCACCACCTCAATAAAAATCTACTTCCGGCCCGGTGCGGTGGCTCACGCCTGTAATCCCAGCACTTTGGGAGGCCGAGGTGGGTGGATCATGAGGTTGGGAGATCGAGACCATCCTGGCTAACACGGTGAAACCCTGTCTCTACTAAAAATACAAAATATTAGCCAGGCGTGGTGGCGGGTGCTTGTAGTCCCAGCTATTCGGAGGCTGAGGCAGGAGAATGGCTTGAACCCGGGAGGCAGAGCTTGCAGTGAGCCAAGGTCGCGCCACTGCACTCCAGCCTGGGTGACAGAGCGAGACTCTGTCTCAAAAAAAAAAAAAAAAAAAAAAAAAAGACTTCCATCACAAGCCTTGGAACTTATGTGTAGGAACTTTTCCTTAAATTTGTAACCATGTCTGTCAGTGTGTTTTTCTTTCTTTTACAATTTGGGGATGTTGAAGACACCTTACTGGAATTGTAGGTTGAACCAAAACTGACTAAACTTTGAACTTTGAGGATTTTAATAAGTATTTTGCTCCTTCACTCATGAAATTCATCCCTGACACTATAATATGCTCTGGACTTGCAGTGGTGCCTACAGTGATGGGCAAAGCAGACCTGATCCTTGCCCTCAAAGAAATGGACTTAGCAGCTTCTTGTGAATGTGGACAGAGCTGAGCATGTGCGTTGATGTAAGAGACAACTCCAAGTTTGCCTCTTCAGCTACAGAATGTAGTCTTCTGTTTTTTCATGGGCTTGTTCTTTGATGAGTTTTTAAGATGAAGGGAGATTTTGCTAGTTTCCTATATGGGAAATTGAAGTACTCCCTGGGTATGAACTGGAGACAAAACACATACCATTCTATAACTTTAACAAGAAATTTTAATTTAATTTAAATATATTTGAGATTTAAGTAAATGATTTATTTCCTCCTCAAAAGTCATGAAAGAACCTCTCATGCTGTATGGAGTAGTGAGAGCCAAGATATTTGGCAAGAGGGAATTGGAAAATAATTGATGTTATGATCTGCTGCATGGAGGGAGGGGCCAAATTGTACCAAAACAGGTTTTAAGGAATTATTGACAGGAAAATGTGCTTTCTGGGAACTTCTCTGCCTTGGGGTTGAAAACTAATGCATGAAAAAATTAGATTTTATCTGGAGGATATTCATCACCTAGATACCTTTTCCTTCAGAGGGGTTAAAAATATTAAGCAGCCACTTAAGGCCCTGTTGTCCTGGCACATAGCCCACATTATATAAGTATTAAACAGCAAATTTAAAATGTGCCAAAGTTTATGTAGTTTCTTTGATTTTATTTGAAAGTCTTTGAGGTTTATAGCAAAAATGGAGGAAATTAATGGAATTGGGAGAATGTATATGTAACACAGAAACTTATTTCGCTAGGAACTTTTATATGACACAGCAACATTATAAAGTTATACAGCCCCTTTTATTGTTCAAATATAATGTTTATCTCTTGATATTAATTTGTGTGTTTTAAGGCTTTTTGCTGGTTTTGAGTGGTTTGGGATAATGCTATACTGAAATGATGGATCTCCGTATGTTCATGAGCTTCTGAGGAATTAGAATTAGGTTAACAATTTTGTCATGAGGTGCTCAGTGTTCTAGAAGTCATCTTTGTCTTTGGTTTGGTTCACAGTCTGCAAAATCTCCAGACATTGACGTAAACATATTTAGAGAAAGAAAGAGAGCATTCAGAACTTACTCTATGACATATTATTTCTTTGGATTGTTCTCTATACCAAAGGATGAAGACAGGGCCCTGACAATGCAAATTGCTTTTAAAAAATGGAATATGCCATCTGTTTGCTAAATTATTTAATTTTCTTTGCTACATATGTGAAATTTTAGCTGTAAAACGTATAGTTTGTTAGAACTTCTTAATTAGAGCTGTGAAAATATCTTTACAATATTTGCATTCCAAAAATATGTTCAATTATCTATAAAATGCTTCAGTCAGGGTACTGTAGCTTATGGAAACACTGACATGTTATATTGTATTAGCATAACAAGAAAGGATCTATGAAATGCCCTGATAAAAGATTAGTATGCCAAGGTTTTGTTAGTGTTAATATGAAAAAGATGACATTGGCAAAAAGTAAAACTTTAGACTTTGGGAAATGCTTCCATTACTGAAGCTGCTATGTCTTTGATTTTATTTTCTAGGTCATTGTTTCCCAAACTAGATGCTGAATCCCGGTGAGACTGTGAAGATATTGTGAGCGTTCTTGGAGATCAGAGCAGAAAACATCCATCGGAGGTAGGTAGCAGTGAGGGACTACAGGCAATTATATAAATGAACCAGATGCCCTCTTTCCTCTGGTACCTCTCATGATAGCTCCAAATCCATGTGCTTTCTTTTAGCCTTTTCAGATTTTTGATTTTCTGAAACAGGCTACTGGTAACCTTCTTTGAATTTTTCTTTTCCTTAATAATAGCTACTGCTTATTGATCAATTATTTTGTACCATCAAGACTTGTACTAAGTGAATTAGATAGTTTCATTTAAACCTCAGTATACTTCTGTGAGATAGGTACTAGGTTTTTTTCTCCAGTTTATAAGTGGAACAGCTGAGGCTTAGGAAGTTTTAGTGATTTCTGTAAGGTCATCCAGCTAAAAAGAGATGCTACTGATTTTGAACACAGGCAGCCTGAATGTAGGACACACAGTCTTTCCCCACTTCTTCTGTTGTTTTTGTCATTGGATTTTATCATATGAAATGGTCTGAGAACCATTCCTCTATCATGATCAACTAGGCTAAGGAGGAGGAGTAAGCTATCTTAGTGGGGCATCTTGGACAGAATGTTCTGAGCTTTTTCAAGTGGCAAAAATGCTTTCTACAAAGATTAAGACAGGCCATATAGCACCCTCAAGCTCTGCTTGAGAAATACTTTATCTAACAAAAGAAAAATAGCTATTTAAAAAATGTAGTAGATATGAAGGTGGCATAGAAAGTGACAAAAGTTTAAGAGCCTTGTTATTAATTCTCAGACTGTTTTGACAGAGTTGCATATTTTTTATGTAAAGGATGTTATTATGTAAGAATACTTCAGTCTCTCTTTTAGAGAAAGTTGCTGAAGTGTCTCCCTCTTACCTGCTCTTTGCTTCCTGCTGCTGTCCTCTACCTCTCATGAAGATACTTGTGTAGTACTGGGGTTATTGGTGAGAATTAAGGACACATTTAACAGCTGAATTCTCCCAAAGGAATTCTAAACTCAAATAAAAATGGGACTTCCAGTAATGGTGGCTTGAGAAGCTGGGGCAATGGCTTCCACAAACAGTTTAAAAAATCTGGACAATATTATGAAAGACAGCTTAACTGAAAGTACTGGAACATGCCCAAAGACAGACAGAAATTGAGAAAAATACACCCTTGAAAGACTACTGCATTGGGTAAGAACTGCAAGTTTGTGCCTTTCTGGCCTAGGGCTGCTCCCTAAACCCTACTGTGATACAGGAAAATCTCAGCCTTAATGGTGTTAAAAGGCAGATGTCAAAGGTCAGAGCTGTAGAGATACTAGTAAGTTATAGGAGGATTTTGGCAGTGAGAAAGCCACACTTATCTGACAAGTTGTTTCATTTATACCATCAAATAGGATGTTGATATATGTCTTCTTGCTGACAGGACATTCTCTCAATGTTCTGAGATAGTCTCCAATCTCATATTTTGTGCTATATTATCTCTTTTTTAAAATTGGAATTTGCTTTAACAACACTGGCTATATCAGGATATTTAGGGAAGAGCAGACATATTAGGCCTTTAACTTTGATGATGGGATTAAACCTTCCTTTGGGAACTGAAGGCTGTAAGCATATGGAGAGAAACAGATGCATTCTCTACAAGGAAAACTTGCCTTCAGCCATTATTACTGTGCTTTTGGTTCCCAGCAATATATCCATTGGTGTCCATTGGGTACCCAAGTGTTATGTCCCATTAGTTTGGATAACCCAGGAATAAGCTGAGGTGGCATATGTGCTCAGAATAGGTCAATGGCTTGAAAGACTAAAATGTTTGTTGGAATCACATCAGTTTGGGGCTTTCTCCAGATTTAGATAAGAAGAATAAGAAGAAAACAAAGATCTAGCCTTGTCTGGGTTCTTCAGTCACGCTCTGTACTCCACAGCCATCAAGTTGACTTGATCTATACGAATATCACTCTTCTGGAGACCAGTTTAATTTCCCTGGGTGACTATTAGTCAGGGTTCTCCAGAGACACAGGATCATATGGAGGCTGAGAAGTCCTGAGATCTGCAGCTGGCCAGGTGGAGATCCAGGAGAGCCAATGGAATAGTTTCAGTCCAAGTCCAAAGATCTGATAGCCAGGAGAGCCAGTGTTGTGAATTGTAGTCTGAGTCTGAAGGCAGAAGAAGACCAGTGTCACAACTCAAAGACGGTCTGGCAGACAAAAGAGAATTCTATCTTACTCAGCCCTTTTATTCTATTCAGGCTTTCAATGGATTGAATGAAGCCTATCCATACTGGGGAGGGCAATCTACTTTACTTAGTCTATCAATTCAAATGTTAATCTCATCCAGAAACATCCTCACAGACACATCCAAAATAATATTTAATCAACTATCTGGGTATTCCATGGCCTAATTAAGTTGACACATAAAATTAACCATCACGGTGATGCAAAGTGAACTAGGTCTATTTGGTCACTCTCTATGGACAAAAAGCTGACCTTGGCTAGAAAAATGCATGCTAAAACTTTATATGCTTCTGATGGGGCATATGTTGAGCTGGGCCGAATTCTTGTTACCTGAAGTTTCAACAGCTCTACTACAGTGAGGATATTACAAAGCCTCGGGCAAAACTAGAAAGTGATTAAGTGGTTAATATTTGGCCAGAAGAAATACGTCTTAGTGTTAATTGTCCTTGAGCTAATTAAAACTTAGTTGGAGAACTACAAAGCTAATTGTAACATGGGACAACCCTGATGAGGGCCATATTAGAGAAAGTGAACACTATGAGAGTACAGGGTGAGTGACCGAGGGAGGGCATTTTAGTTGTCTTTTGTCATCATTTATCTTGACCTTTCTTTGTTTTGGGCAGCTTTTGTTTTTATTGAGGTATAATTCACATACCATAAAATTCACCATTTAAAAATGTACAGTTCATTGATTTTTCAGTATATTTGTAAGGTTGTGCAACTACCACCACTAATTCCAGAATATTTTTATTGCCCTCAGGGCAACTTTTTGCAGCAGATAATATTTTCTCAGATTCATGATTGTATACAAATCTTATAAATGCTATGGCATTAATTTATTGGTGAAATATATTGATTCACCAACTTGGACAGAGAAGCAGTTTTATTTATTTATTTAATTTATTTATTTGAGTTGGAGTCTCGCTCCATTGCCCAGGCTGGAGTGCAGTGGCGCTATCTCGGCTTGCTGCAACCTCCAGCTCCCGGGTTCAAGCGATTCTTATGCCTCAGCCTCCTGAGTAGATGAGACCACAGGCGCATGCCTCCAAGCCTGGCTACTTTTTGTATTTTTGGTAGAAATGGAGTTTCACCATGTTGGCCAGGCTGGTCTCAAATTCCTGGCCTCAAGTGATCTGCTAGCCTCGGCCTCCCAATGTCCTGGGATTACAGGTGTGAGCCACTGAGACCGACTGAGAAGCAGTTTTTAAAAAATTTATTACTGAAAACCTCTTGAGCGTCATGTTGTATGTCATTAATATGTTGCCAACTTGTACTGTTTCTCATACTCATTTTGACCTAATACTGTGCTATAATTTTACATGCTAGTCTTAATATGTTCTCGTCAGCTGTGTAACTTTTCCTTTTCTAGGAAATACGTTCTATTACTAAATAGTTTGCTTCCTGGGCCTTTTTACTGAAAGCTTTACTCTGTTCTAGGATTCCCATTGCCATTTAAAATGATCAGATAGATACCCCATTTCCCATGGTGATTATTACGCATTGCATGCCTGTATCAAAGTATCTCATGCGCTCTATAAATATATATACCTACTGTGTACCCACAAAAATTAAAAATAAAAAAGATCAGAATCTCTACTTGTTAAATAGCTGTCACTTATGGTTCAGTGTTTATTTCAATTTTGCTGGAGCTATCAGTGCCATTTTAAGTTCTTTGCCTCAAACCACCCACAATGGAATAGCAACTTGGATTACCACCAGGCCATGTAAAACTAATTAATAAGCAGCTTTTGTTGCAAAGATTGATTTTTTTTTTAAAAAAAATCTGTGTCTCTTATTGCACTAGAACAGCAAAATACTTGGAAAATTATAATCATTTATCACTGTCTTTATCAGAATTGTCCATAGATCTAGGCCTAGAAACCTGCTTTTCCATCTCAGACCTTGTCTTCAAAATTTGTCACATTGGACTCTCAGGCATGTCTACAAAACACAAACACTAAAGCAGAAGGACATAATAAATACCCAAACAGGAAAATCTCAAAAAATACAACTTCATAGTACAATTTACTTCTAGCTGACCCAATTGACACTTTGCAGTGTTCTTAATAGCAAAGTGTCAGGGAGAGAGTTGAAATACATATGTAAAAATTCCCTTTGATTTTCTGTTATACCAGTGGAAGCTGTTGGCATGGGGTAAAGGGAGGCTGGGGGAGGTAATAGGAGGGGAGGCCGATGTCATCAGTCTATTGTCCTCCTTTCTGTGTAATACCATTTATCATTAGCTGTCTTTTTCTTGTATCACTGCCTGAAAATAGGCCCAAGCAAGAGTTCCATCTTACCAATTTCTATTACTGATATAATACATATATTTAATATTCAGTGCTGATGTTCTTGAGCCAGTATCAGTAGGAGATACATTTTGAGTTTTTTTGTTTGTTTGTTTGTTGTTGCTAATAAGTCTCATCTGAGTTGCTGAGTTGCCTTGTACCCCATGTGGTCAGTGGTATATGACCTAGATGGAGTCTTTGGGTCTCTGTGACAAGGGTCAGATGAATAACAACCTCATTGGAACCTGGCACTAACCTTCTCTTAGCACTTACCAACTCAAATTGTCTGTTTCTTGTCTGCTTTCCCCACTGGACTGGATGTAAATAAGTTTATTTATTTACTTCACTTCCCAAGTATGTTGCATAACACCTTGCAAAAAACAAATGTTCCATAAAAGTTTACATAACGAGTAAATGCCAAGCTCCCTAAAACATCTCGTGTCCTCCTGCTTCACGAAGCTCATTGCAGAGACAACTACTACTCTGACACAATGTTCAGCGTAGTCTTATTTTAAGAGCAGCAGCCCAGGCAGGCACTGAATAAGAGCGTAACTCTTAAAAACCCATTAAAGTTCCAGCCACTCTATTGATGGCAAAATGAATGCAATTTTTCCTGGTCCAACAGAAGCAATTCAAGTAACACTCAGCATTCCCCCCTCCCCCGCCCCATTACTCTGGCCTGTGGGCTACAAACAAATGAAAAGTAATTTTATCTCAGCTAAACAATCACCTTTGGGGAATCCCTGAGTCTGTGATATCTTGGATTGCTGAAAATATTTTAACTCTGTTGTCTCCTTAAGACATACATCTGTAGATCATGCCCTGCCAATGGAGATTATTTAGTTATTTGCAGTGATACTCCCTATGAAGGGCCCAGAAGGTAATGTCCTTCTCTTGAGGCAGACTCTGGGGATATCTGCAGGAAATTAGATACTTTCTTCTGAAAAAATTCTTTGGTTCTAGTTATTTGTTTCCCAGTTCAAAGCATTCCTTTGCCCCTGCCATGGGATATTATGGAAATTCCCAGGACATTTTTTTAAAAATCAGAGCTACCACCTGTTGTCTTTTACCCTCAAGAACAAGTCACGCTATGGGGATGACAGTGAAGAGCTAGGTGAACTCTTCCTTATCCTTACAGTACCCTCTTCTACTGAGGGTGATGTGCTGCAAATTATTATAGCTTTATTTAATGTAATTTAGCTCATTTGTTTTCCTTAGTGTCTCTGATAGCTCACAGATTAGAAAATTAATAAAGTCATTATTGCTTTCTTGTGAGTCTCTGCTATCATTTCTTTGCCTGCATTTCTTGTTTACCTGTCTTGTGTTGATATCTTTGAGGCTCACTATTCCTATTCTGATATAATATTCCCTTTTCTAGGTCCCTTGTTTTTTCTTTCCTGCTTTTTGGATTTCCCCTTTTCATGATTCATATATTGCATAAACTCTCAGGTTAGGTTGACCCGCTTCTCACCTGAGCTCTTGTTTAAGATACACTTGTTTGAGAAACTCTTCCTGGACCACATTGCACCTAGATTATGTGAATGTTTAAAGCTCGGAAAATATAAAAAATATTTTCCGAGCTTTAAACATTTTAAAAAAAAGTTTGCTGTGAGTATTTCTGTTCCCTGAAGCTGCTCAGCATTTGCCAAGCCATTTTCTTAACTCTGTGTCATCTTGGCCTTGCTCAGAGTGACGTGCAGGATGAGAGAGAAGGAATAACTCATCTTTCTCTTGCATAAAAAATGGTTTATCTGTCAATTTAAGAAAATGAAGTGAATGATCCACAAGCAACTGTATGACATAGCTATTATAAATAACACCATTTTACAGCTGAAGTAACCAAGTCCTAGAATGATTAAGTAACTTACCCAGCCAACACAGCTAAAAACAGGAGTCAGAATTCCAAACCAGGCAATAGGATTTCCCATGCTCTTCCCATTAAATGTGTTCTAGTCTCTAAAGTAGATTTAAAATGAATACATTTTCCAAGTATATAGTTTTAGAAATAATTGGAAAAGGAGGCAGGGGAAAGAATTAAGTCACATAATTATATATGAATTGTTAAATACGGATTGAGCCCTATTAAGGACCAGTACTCTTATAGATGCTGGGGATGGGTCAGTGGACCAGCAGACCAGCTTGCTCTATTGTAGTTTATATTCTACAGAAGCAGTCCCGAACCTTTTTGGCACAAGGGACCGGTTTTGGGGAAGAAAAGTTTTCCGCAGATAAAGGGCGGATGGTTTTGAGATGAAGCTGTTCCACCTGAGATCATCAGGCATCAGTTAGATTCTCATGAGGAGCACACAACCTAGATCCCTCAGATGCACAGTTCCCAATAGGGTTCACACTCTCATTAGAATCTAATGCCTACTGCTGATCTGACAGGGGGCAGAGCTCAGGCCATAATGCTCACCCGCTCTCACCTCCTGTCACGCAGCCTGGTTCTTAACAGGCCACGGACTCGTACTGGTCTGTGGCCTGGGGATTGGGGACCCCTGTATTAGAGAAAGGAGGCACATGTTGACAGATAATAAAACAAGGAATAAACAGGAAAGTGTCAGACAATGGTCAGTGCTATGAGGCAAATAAAGCAAGGTGACTTGATTGTATCTGTTGAGTGATACTACCTTAGATATCCATCTAAGGCCAGAGAAGGCCTTTCAGAGGAGGTTACACTGGAGCTGGGAAGTGAATAGTAGATATTTTATTCATTGTTATGAAGAATTTGAATTACATGTTTTCAACTCTGTGAAAAAGTTTGGAAACCAAATAAATTCTCTTAAAGCCAAAATAAAACAAAAATAAAACCTAAGTGAGGCATCCTCTTATTTCACCAGACAAATTTGGAAAAACAACTTTCACATCTTTTTTCTCTGAATAAAGATGCAAAGGCATATATAATATTCTATTTTAATACAACAAATCCTCTTAGTAGACATGTACTTTTTCATTTTACTTTTATCAAGTTACAGATATACAAAGTTTAAAAGGTCAGATAGTTCTAAAGAGGTAAAAGGAAGGGCAACTCTCTTTTGTTGCACTTATTCCCACCTGCAGTTTCTGTTTTTTTAGAGACAACCACTTTTAATCTTTTGGTAATTTTTTTAACCTCTAGTACTTCAAAAATAATAGATTTATACACTATGTCTTGATTTTTTAGTTTTGCACATTGTGTTTTGATTTCTTCTATTGAAAATGATATTTTAGCCCTCTTATAATCTCCTCTCTCCCACTATCTTTTTTTTTTTTTTTTTTCAGACAGGGTCTTGCTCTGTTGCCCAGGCTGGAGTGCAGTGGTGTGATCACTGCTTACTGCAGCCTCATTCTCCCAGGCTCAAGCAATCCCCTTGCCTCAGCCTCCCCAGTAGCTGGGACTAAAGGTGCATGCCACCATGCCCATCGAATTTTTGTATTTTTCTTTTTAAGAGACAGGGTCTCCCTATGTTGCCCAGGTTGGTCTTGAACTCCTGGGCTCTAGTGATCAGCCCATCTTGGCTTTCCAAAGTGCTGGGATTGCAGGCATGAGCCACCATATCCAGTCCACTCCCACTATCTTTAAAAATAGTTACATCATTAGTTTTAATTAGATCATGGTTCAGAGTTTGTTATGATAACTATATAAATATTATTTTCATCTGAACCATGTAGTTTGTTATGATTGCATTTCCTTTCTTGTATATCCTTTTGTCTTCTCAAGTATTAATGATTTACTTGTTTTAAAATTTCATTTGTTTTTTACCTCATTTTTTCATACCCAGATTCTCCCTTAGAACTATAAATCTCTTCAAACTCTCAAACACATTAAGCAGTCTATTAATTCCAACTTTTTCATGAAAACATTTCTCCTTATGCTGTCCATTCTCTTGCTCTGATAGGAACTGGTTGATTTTTCGTTACAGCATCATTCTGAGATCCCACCCTCTTTTTTTTTTTCTTTTTTAAATTGGGAGCTCTGTTTCTTGGGCTAAGTGAACTTCTTTTTTTCTTGGGTATAGTAGGCAGAATAATGGCCCTGCAAAAGATGTTCATGTCCTAATCCCCAAAATCTGTATGTATGCACCTTACATAGCAAAAGGGACTTTGAAGATATGATTAAAGATCTTTTTTTAAACTGAATTTATTTTTTCTTAGTTGTAAAAATCTATATAAAATAGAAGAAAATTCAAAATGAAGTCAAAAGATAATAGCTGTAATAAGATTAACCTACAGCAGCTGCAGCACCAGAAACAACACTAAAAGAATTATTTCTACTCCAAAATGACTAAGAAATACGTATATGAGCCTCTTAAGCAACTTAATTTTAATAATGGCTAAATTAAATGGAATTGTAGTATCTTCAAATGGATCTCAATGATTGCACACTGATTAGTGTCCATAATGGGAAAGGTTATACTAGTTAAATATTACAATCTGGAGAGAAATGTATAAGTCAAATCAGAAGACATGATTTCTAGTCTGTGCTTCACCACTTACTTTTTTAAAAAATTATTTTTTTAAGTTCCAGGATACATGTGCAGAATGTGTAGGTTTGTTACATAGGTATACGTGTGCCACGGTGGTTTGCTGCACCTATTGACCCATCCTTTAAGATCCCTCCCCTCCTCCCCCACCCCCAAACAGGGCCTAGTATGTGTTGTTTCCCTCACTGTGTCCATGTGTTCTCATTGTTCAACTCCCACTTATGAGTGAGAATATGCAGTGTTTGGTTTTCTGTTCCTGTGTCAGTTTACTGAGGATGATGGCCTCCAGCTTCATCCATGTCCCTGCAAAGGACATGATCTCATTCCTGTTTATGCCTGCGTAGTATTTCACGGTGTATATGTACCACATTTTCTTTATCCAGTCTGTCATTGATGGGCATTTGGGTTGGTTCCATGACTGTGCTATTGTAAATAGTACTG
This sequence comes from Hylobates moloch, assembly GCF_009828535.3. Taxonomy (NCBI): domain Eukaryota; kingdom Metazoa; phylum Chordata; class Mammalia; order Primates; family Hylobatidae; genus Hylobates; species Hylobates moloch. The sequence goes on from NW_026652281.1 coordinate 17,646,477, forward strand.
CAATAAACATATGTGTGCATGTGTCTTTATAGTAGAATGATTTCTATTCCTTTGGGTATATACCCAGTATTGAGATTGCTGAGTCAAATGGTATTTCTGGTTCTAGATCCTTGAGGAATTGCCATACTGTCTTCCACAATGGTTGAACTAATTTACATTCCCACCAACAGTGTAAAAGCATTTCTATTTCTCTACAGCCTCACCAGCATCTATTGTTTTTTGGCTTTTTAATAGTCACCGTTCTGACTGGTGTAAGATGGTATTTCATTGTGGTTTTAATTTCTCTAATGACCAGTGATATTGAGCTGTTTTTCATATATTTGTTGGCTGTGTGAACATCTTCTTTTGAGAAGTGTCTGTTCATATTCTTTGCCCACTTTTTGATGGGGTTGTGTGTTTTTCTTGTAAATTTGTTTAAGTTCCTTGTAAACTCTGGATATTAGACCTTTGTCAGATGGGTAGATTGCAAAAATTTTCTCCCATTCTGTAGGTTGCCTGTTCACTCTGATCATAGTTTATTTTTCTGTGCAGAAGCTCTTTAGTTTAATTAGATCCCATTCATCAATTTTGGCTTTTGTCGCAATTGCTTTTGGCATTTTTTGTCATGAAGTCTTTGCCCATGCCTATGTCATGAATGGTATTGCCTAGGTCTTCTTCTAGGATTTTTATGGTTTTGGGTTTTACATTTAAGTCTTTATTCCATCTTGAGTTAATTTTTGCATAAGGTGTAAGGAGGGGGTCCAGTTTTAGTTTTCTGCATATGGTTAGCTCATTTTCCCAGCACCATTTTTTGAATAGGAAATCCTTTCTCTATTGCCTGTTTTTGTCAGGTTTGTTGAAGATCAGATGGTTGTAAATGTCTGGTGTTACTTCTGAGGTGTCTGTTCTGTTACATTTGTCTATACGTCTGTTTTGGTACCAGTACCATGCTCTTTTGGTTACTTTAGCTTTGTAGTATAGTTTGAAGTCAGGTAGCATGATGCCTCCAGCTTTGTTCTTTTTGCTTAGGATTGCCTTGGCTATACAAGGTCTTCTTTGATTCCATATGAAATTCAAATTAGTTTTTTTCTAATTCTGTGAAGAATGTCAATGGCAGTTTGATGGGAATAGCATTGAATCTATAAATTACTTTGGGCAGTATGGCCATTTTCATGATATTGATTCTTCCTATCCACAAGGATGGAGTGTTTTTCCATTTGTTTGTGTCCTCTTTTATTTCCTTGAGCAGTGGTTTGTAGTTCTCCTTGAAGAGGTCTTTCACATTCCTTGTTAGCTGTGTCCCTACGTATTTTATTTTCTTTGTAGTAATGGTGAATGGGAGTTCATTCATGATTTGGCTTTCTGCTTGTCTGCTGTTGGTGTATAGAAATGCTTGTGATTTTTGCACATTGATTTTGTATCCTGAGACTTTGCTGAAGTTGCTTATCAGTTTAAGGAGTTTTTGGGTTGAGATGATGGGGTTTTGTAAATAAAAAATCATGTCATCTGCAAACAGAGACAATTTGACTTCCTGTCTTCCTATTTGAATACCCTTTATTTCTTTCTATTGCCTGCTTGCCCTGGCCAGAACTTCCAATACTATATTGAATAGGAGTGGTGAGAGAGGGTATCCTTGTCTTGTGCCAGTTTTCAAAGGGAATGCTTCCATCTTTTCCCCATTCAATATGTTATTGGCTGTGGGTTTGTCATAAATAGCTCTTATTATTTTGAGATATGTTCCATCAATACCTAGTTTATTGAGTTTTTATCACGAAGGGATGTTGAGTTATACCAAAGGCCTTTACTGCATCTATTGAGATAAACATGTGTTTTTTTGTCTTTGGTTCTGTTTATGGGATGGATGACATTTATTGATTTGCATATGTTGAACCGGCCTTGCATCCCAGGGATGAAACTGACTTAATCATGGTGGATAAGCTTTTTGATGTGCTGATGGATTCTGTTTGCTAGTATTTTATTGAGGATTTTCATATCTATGTTCACTAGGGATATTGGCCTGAAGTTTTCTTTTTTTGTTGTGTCTCTTCCCATTTTAGGTATCAGGATGATGCTGGCTTCATAAAATCAGTTAGAGTGGAGTCACTCCTTTTTAATTTTTTGGAATAGTTTCAGAAGGAATGGTTCCGGCTCCTCTTTGTAACTTTGGTAGAATTTGGCTGTGTATCTGTCTGTCCCTGGGCTTTTTTGGTTGGTAGGCTATTAATTACTGGCTCAAATTCAGAACTTGTTATTGTTCTATTCAGGGATTCGACTTCTTCCTGGTTTAGTCTTGGGAGGGTGTATGTTTCCAGGAACTTATCAGTTTCTTCTAGATTTTCTAGTTTATTTGCATAGAGGTGTTTATCGTATTTTCTGATGGTAGTTTGTATGTCTGTGAGATCAGTGGTGATATCCCCTTTATCATTTTTTACTGTGTCTATTTGATTCTTCTCTCTTTTCTTCTTTATTAGTTTAGTTAGCAGTTTATCTATTTTGTTAATGTTTTCAAAAAACCAGCTCCTGGACTCATTGATTTGTGGAAGGGGTTTTCATGGTCTCTATCTCCTTCAATTCTGCTCTGATCTTAGTTATTTCTTGTCGTCTGCTAGCTTTTGGAATAGTTGCCTCTTGCCTCTCTAGCTCTTTCAATTGTGATGTTAGGGTGTTGATTTGAGATCTTTCTAGCTTGCTGATGTGGGTATTTAGTGCTATAAATTTCCATCTTAACATTGCTTTAGCTGTGTCCCAGAGTTTCTGGTATGTTGTCTCTTTGTTCTCGTTGATTTCAAAGAACTTCTTGATTTCCGCCTTAATTTCTTTATTTACCCAGGAGTCATTCAGGAGCAGGTTGTTCAATTTCCACGTAGTTGTGTGGTTTTGGGTGAGTTTCTTAATCTTGATTTCTAAGTTGATTGCACTATGGTCTGATAGATTGTTTGTTATGATTTCAGTTATTTTGCATTTACTGAGGAGTGGATTACTTCCAAATGTGTGGTTGATTTTAGAATAAGTGCCATGTGGCATTGAGAGGAATGTATATTCTGTTGATTTGGGGTGGAGAGTTCTGTAGTTGTCTATTAGGTCCACTTGATCTAGAGCTGAGTTCAAGTCTTGAATATCCTTGTTGATTTAGGATTAACTGTCTGATTGTCAGTTAATCCTGCCTCGTTGACCTGTCTAATATTGATAGAGGGTTGTTAAAGTCTCCCGCTATTATTGTGTGGGAGTCTAAGTCTCTTTGTAGGTCTCTGAGAACTTGTTTAATGAATCTGGGTGCTCCTGTATCGAGTTCATAGGCATTTAGAATAGTTAGCTCTTCTTGTTGAATTTTTCCCTTTACCATTATGTATTGCCTTTCTTTGTCTTTTTTGATCTTTGTTGGTTTAAAATCTGTTTTGTCAGAGACTAGGATTGCAACTCCTGCCTTTTTTTGCTTTCCATTTCCTTGGCAAATTTTTCTCCATCCCTTTATTTTGAGCCTGTGTGTGTCTCTGAACCTGAGATGGGTCTGCTGAATATAGCACACTGATGGGTCTTGACTCTTTATCCAATTTGCCAGTCTGTGTCTTTTAATGGGGGCATTTAGCCCATTTACATTTAAGGTTAATATTATTTTGTTTGAATTTGATCCTGTCCTCATGATGCCATCTGGTTATTTTGCACGGTAGTTGACGCAGTTTCTACAGAGTGTCTCTGGTCTTTATATTTTGGTATGTTTTTGCAGTGGCTGGTACTGATTTTTCCTTTCCATGTTTAATGCTTCTTTCAGGAACTCTTGCAAGGCGGGTCTGGTGGTAATGAAATCCCTCAGAATTTGCTTGTCTGGAAAGGAGTTTATTTCTTCTTCACTTATGAGGCATAGTTAGGCTGAATATGAAATTCTGGGTTGAAAATTCTTTTCTTTAAGAATGTTGAATATTGGTCCCCCAATCTCTTCTGACTTGTAGAGTTTCTGCTGAGAGGGCTGCTGTTAGTCTGATGGGCTTCCCATTGTGAGTAACCTAGCCTTTCTCTCTGGCTGCCCTTAACATTTTTTTCTTCATTTTGGCCTTGGAGAATCTGATGATTATGTATCTTGGGGTAGATCTTCTCATGGAGTATCTTAGTGGTGTTCTCTGTATTTCCTGAATTTGCATGTTGGCCTGTATTTCTAGGTTGGGGATAATATCCTGAAGTGTATTTTCCAACTTGTTTCCATTCTCCCCGTCTCCTTCAGGTACTCCAATCAATTGTAAGTTTGGTCTTTTTGTGAAGTCCCATATTTCTTGAACGCTTTGTTCATTCCTTTTTCTCTAATCTTGTCTGTATGCCTTATTTCAGCAAGGTGGTTTTCAAACTCTGATATCCTTTCTTCTGCTTGGTCGATTTAGCTCTTGATTCTTGTGTGTGCTTCATAAGGTTCTTGTGCTGTGTTTTTCAGCTCCATCAGGTCATTTATGTTCCTCTCTAAACTGGTTATTCTAGTTAGCAGTGCCTCTAACCTTTTATCAAGGTTCTTAGCTTCTTTGCATTGGGTTAGAACACGCTCCTTTAGCTCAGTGTAGTTTTTTATATTACCCATTTTCTGAATCCTACTTCTGTCAATTCATCCATCTCATTCTCTGTTCAGTTCTGTGCCCTTGCTGGAGAGATATTGCGATCATTTTGGGGAGAAAAGGCACTCTGGCCTTTTGGGTTTTCAGTGTTTGCTTCGTTGATTCTTTCTCATCTTCGCGAGTTTGTCTAGTTTCGATCTTTGAGGCTGCTGACCCTTGGACGTTTTGTGTGGGCTTTTTTTGTTCTTGTTGTTTCTGCTTTCTGTTTTTCCTTCAAAGGTTGGTTCCCTCTTCTGTAGGGCTGCTGTGGTTTGCTGGAAGTTCACTTCAGGCCCTATTCATCTGGTTCACTCCTGTGCCTGAAGATGCCATTCAAGAAAGCTGGAGAACAGCAAAGATGGGTCCCTGCTCCTTCTTCTGGGATTTCTGACCTCGATGAGCACAAACATGATACCAGTAGGATCACTACTGTATAGGGTGTCTGACAACCCCTGTTGGAGGGTCTCACCTAGTTGGGTGGCACAGGGAACAGGACTCTTTTTTTTTATTATTATACTTTAAGTTCTAGGGTACATGTGCACAATGTGCAGGTTTGTTGCATAGGTATACATGTGCCATGTTTATTTGCTGCACCCATTAACTGGCATTTACATTAGATATTTCTCCTAATGCTATCCCTCCCCCTACCCCCCACCCCCTGACAGGCCCTGGTGTGTGATGTTCCCCGCCCTGTGTCCATGTGTTCTCATTGTTCAGTTCCCACCTATGAGTGAGAACATGTGGTGTTTGGTTTTCTGTCCTTGTGATAGTTTGCTCAGAATGATGGTTTGCAGCTTCATCCACGCCCCTGCAAAGGACATGAACTCATCCTTTTTTATGGCTGCATAGTATTCAATGGTGTATATGGACCACATTTTCTTAATCCAGTCTATCATTGATGGACATTTGAGTTGGTTCCAAGTCTTTGCTATTGTGAATAGTGCCGCAGTAAACATATGTGTGCATGTGTCTTTATAGTAGCATGATTTATAATCCTTTGGGTATATACCCAGTAATGGGATCACTGGGTCAAATGTTATTTCTAGTTCTAGATCCTTGAGGAATTGCCACACTGTCTTCCACAATGGTTGAACTAGTTTACAGTCCCACCAACAGTATAAAAGCATTCCTATTTCTCCACGTCCTCTCCAGCATCTGTTGTTTCCTGACTTTTTAATGATCACCATTCTAACTAGTGAGAGATGGTATCTCATTGTGGTTTTGATTTGCATTTCTCTGATGACCAGTGATGATGAGCATATTTTCATATGTCTGTTGGCTGCATAAATGTCATCTTTTGAGAAGTGTCTGTTCATATCCTTTGCCCACTTTTTGATGGGGTCATTTTTTTTCTTGTAAATTTGTTTAAGTTCTTTGTAGATTCTGCATATTAGCCCTTTGTCAGATGAGTAGATTGCAAAAATTTTCTCCCATTCTGTAGGGTCCCTGTTCACTCCGATAGTAGTTTGTTTTGCTGTGCAGAAGTTCTTTAGTTTAATTAAATCCCATTTGTCTATTTTGGCTTTTGTTGCTATTGCTTTTGGTGTTTTATTCATGAAGTCCTTGCCCATGCCTATGTCCTGAATGGTATTGTCTAGGTTTTCTTCTTATGGTTTGAGGTCTAACATTTAAGTCTTTAATCCATCTTGAATTAATTTTTGTATAAGGTGTAAGAAAGAGATTCAGTTTCAGCTTTCTACATATGGTTAGCCAGTTTTCCCAGCACCATTTATTAAATAGGGAATCCTTTCCCCATTGCTTGCTTTTGTCAGGTTTTCAAATATCTGATGGTTGTAGACGTGTGGTGTTATTTCTGAGGCCCCTGTGCTGTTCCATTGGTCTATCTCTCTGTTTTGGTACCAGTACCATGCTGTTTTGGTTACGGTAGCCTTGTAGTATAGTTTGAAGTCAGGTAGCATGATACCTCCAGCTTTCTTCTTTTTGCTTAGGATTGTCTTGGCAATGCAGGCTCTTTTTTGGTTCCATATGAGCGTTAAAGTAGTTTTCTCCAATTCTGTGAAGAAAGTCATTGGTAGCTTGATGGGGATGGCATTGAATCTACAAATTACCTGGGGCAATATGGCCATTTTCACGATATTGATTCTTCCTATCCATGAGCATGGAATGTTCTTCCATTTGTTTGTGTCCTCCTTTATTTTGTTGAGCAGTGGTTTGTAGTTCTCCTTGAAGAAGTCCTTCACATCTCTTGTAAGTTGGATTCCTAGGTATTTTATTCTCTTTGTAGCAAGTGTGAATGGGAGTTCACTCATGATTTGGCTCTCTGTTTGTCTGTTCTTGGTGTATAGGAATGCTTGTGATGTTTGCACATTGATTTTGTATCCTGAGACTTTGCTGAAGTTGGTTATCAGCTTAAGGAGATTTTGGGCTGAGATGATGGGGTTTTCTAAATATACAATCCTGTCATCTGCAAACAGGGACAATTTGACTTCCTCTTTTCCTAATTGAATACTCTTTATTTCTTTCTCTTGCCTGATTGCCCTGGCCAGAACTTCCAACACTATGTTGAATAGGAGTGGTGAGAGAGGGCATCCCTGTCTTGTGCCAAATTTCAAAGGGAATGCTTCTAGTTCTTGCCCAGTCAGTATGATATTGGCTGTGGGTTTGTCATAAATAGCTCTTAGTATTTTGAGATACGTTTCATCAATACCTAGTTTATTGAGAGTTTCCAGCGTGAAGTGCTGTTGAAATTTGTCAAAGGCCTTTTCTGCATCTATTGAGATAATCACGTGGTTTTTGACATTGGTTCTGTTTATATGATGGATTACATTTATTGATTTGCGTATGTTGAACCAGCCTTGAATACCAGGGATGAAGCTGACTTGATTGTGGTAGATAAGCTTTTCGATGTGCTGCTGGATTTGGTTTGCCAGTATTTTATTGAGGATTTTTGCATCAATGTTCATCAGGGATATTGGTCTAAAATTCTCTTTTTTTGTTGTGTCTCTGCCAGCCTTTGGTATCAGGATGATGCTGGCTTCAGAAAATGAGTTAGGGAGGATTCCTTCTTTTTCTATTGATTGGAATAGTTTCAGAAGGAATGGTACCAACTCCTCTTTGTACCTCTGGTAGAATTTGGCTTGAATCCTTGCAGTCCTGGACTTTTTTTGATTGGTAGACTACTGATTATTGCCTCAATTTCAGAGCCTGTTATTGGTCTGAATTTTGAGATTCAACTTCTTCCAATCAATCGGAAGTTGAGACTCAACTTCTTCCTGGTTTAGTCTTGAGAGGGTGTATGTGTCCAGGAATTTATCCATTTCTTCTAGATTTTCTAGTGTATTTGCATAGAGGTGTTTATAGTATTCTCTGATGGTAGTTTGTATTTCTGTGTGTTAGGTGGTGAGATCCCCTTTATTGTTTTTTATTTAATCTATTTGATTCTTCTCTCTTTTCTTCTTTAGTAGTCATGCTAGCAGTCTATCTATTTTGTTGATCATTTCAAAAAACCAGCTCTTGGATTCATTGATGTTTTTGAAGGGTTTTTTGTGTCTCTATCTCCTTCAGTTCTGCTCTGATCTTGGTTTTCTTGCCTTGTGCTAGCTTTTGAATTTGTTTGCTCTTGCTTTTCTAGTTGTTTTAATTGTGATGTTAGGGTGTCAATTTTAGATCTTTCTTGCTTTCTCTCGTGGGCATTTAGTGCTATAAATTTCCCTCTACACACTGCTTTAAATGTGTCTCAGAGATTCTTGTACGTTGTGTCTTTGTTCTCATTGTTTTCAAAGAACATCTTTATTTCTGCCTTCATTTCATTATTTACCCAGTAGTCATTCAGGAGCAGGTTGTTCAGTTTCCATATAGTTGTGCGGTTTTGAATGATTTTCTTAATCCTGAGTTCTAATTTGATTGCACTGTGGTCTGACAGTTTGTTGTGATTTCTGTTCTTTTACATTTGCTGAGGAGTGCTTTAGTTCCAACTATGTGGTCAATTTTGGAATAAGTGAGATGTGTTGCTGAGAAGACTGTATATTCTGTTGACTTGGGGTGGAGATTTCTGTAGATGTCTATTAGGTCAGCGTGGTGCAGAGCTGAGTTCAAGTCCTGGATATCCTTGTTCTTCTTCTGTCTTGTTGATCGGTCTAATATTGAGAATGTGGTGTTAAAGTCTCCCATTAATATTGTGTGGGAGTCTAAGTCTCTTTGTAGGTCTCTAAGGACTTGTTTTATGAATCTGGGTGCTCCTGTATTGGGTGCATATATATTTAGGATAGTTAGCTCTTCTTGTTGAATTGATCCCTTTACCATTATGTCATGGCCTTCTTTGTCTTTTTTGATCTTTGTTGGTTTAAAGTCTGTTTTATCTGAGACTAGGATTGCAACCCTTGCTTTTTTTGCTTTCCATTTGCTTGGTAGATCTTCTTCCATCCCTTCATTTTGAGCCTATGTGTGTCTCTGAATGTGAGATGGTTCTCCTGAATATAGCACACTAATGGGTCTTGACTCTTTATCCCATTTGCCAGTCTGTGTCTTTTAATTGGAGGATTTAGCCCATTTATATTTAAGGTTAATATTGTTATTTGTGAATTTGATCCTGACATTATGATGTTAGCTGGTTATTTTGACCATTAGTTGGTGCAGTTTCTTCCTAGCATCAATAGTCTTTACAATTTTGAGTGTTTTTGTAGTGGCAATGCAAAACATGCAGTGGCATATTTTTGCAGTGGTACCAGTTGTTCCTTTTCACCTTTAGTGCTTCCTTCAGGACCTCTTTTAAGGCAGGCCTGGTGGTGACAAAATCTCTCAGCATTTGCTTGTCTGTAAAGGTGTTCTCGGTATGTCCTGAATTTGAATGTTGGCCTGCCTTGCTAGGTTCGGGATGTTCTCCTGGATAATATCCTGAAGAGTGTTTTCCAACTTGGTTCCATTCTCCTCATCACTTTTAGGTATACCAGTCAAACATAGGTTTGGTCTTTTCACGTAGTCCCATATTTCTTGGAGTCTTTGTTCGTTTCTTTTTACTCTTTTTTCTCTAAACTTCTCTTTTTGCTTTATTTCATTGATTTGATTTTCAATCACTGATACCCTTTCTTCCACTTGATTGAATCGGCTATTGAAACTTGTGCATGCATAATAAACTAGAAAATCTAGAAGAAATGGATAAATTCCTCGACAAATACACCCTCCCAAGACTAAACCAGGAAGAAGTTGAATCTCTGAATAGACCAATAACAGGCTCTGAAATTGTGGCAATAATCAATAGCTTACCAGCCAAAAAGAGTCCAGGACCTGATGGATTCACAGCCGAATTCTACCAGAGGTACAAGGAGGAACTGGTACCATTTCTTCTGAAACTATTCCAATTGATAGAAAAAGAGGGAATCCTCCCTAACACATTTTATGAGGCCAGCATCATCTTGATACCAAAGCCTGGCAGAGACACAACAAAAAAAGAGAATTTCAGACCAATATCCTTGATGAACATTGATGCAAAAATCCTCAATAAAATACTGGCAAACAGAATCCAGCAGCACATCAAAAAGCTTATCCACCATGATCAAGTGGGCTTCATCCCTGGGATGCAAGGCTGGTTCAACAAACGCAAATCAATAAATGTAATCCGGCATATAAACAGAACCAAAGACAAAAACCACATGATTATCTCAATAGATGCAGAAAAGGCCTTTGACAAAATTCAACAACCCTTCATGCTAACAACTCTCAATAAATTAGGTATTGATGGGACGTATATCGAAATAATAAGAGCTATCTATGACAAACCCACAGCCGATATCACACTGAATGGGCAAAAACTGGAAGCATTCCCTTTGAAAACTGGCACAAGACAGGGATGCCCTCTCTCACCACTCCTATTCAACATAGTGCTGAAAGTTCTGGCCAGGGCAATCAGGCAGGAGAAGGAAATAAAAGGTATTCAATTAGGAAAAGAGGAAGTCAAATTGTCCCTGTTTGCAGATGACATGATTGTATATCTAGAAAACCCCATGGTCTCAGCCCAAAATCTCCTTAAGCTGATAACCAACTTCAGCAAAGTCTCAAGATACAAAATCAATGTACGAAAATCACAAACATTCTTGTACACCAAGAACAGACAAACAGAGAGCCAAATCATGAGTGAACTCCGATTCACAATTACTTCAAAGAGAATAAAATATCTAGGAATCTAACTTACAAGGGATGTGAAGGACCTCTTCAAGGAGAACTACAAACCACTGCTCAATGAAATCAAAGAGGATACAAACAAACGGAAGAACTTTCCATGCTCATGGGTTGGAAGAATCAATACCGTGAAAATGGCCATACTGCCCAAGGTAATTCGTAGATTCAATGCCATCCCCATCAAGCTACAAATGACTTTCTTCAGAGAATTCGAAAAAACTACTTTAAAGTTCATATGGAACCAAAAAAGAGCCCGCATCGCCAAGTCAATCCTAAGCCAAAAGAACAAAGCTGGAGGCATCACGCTACCTGACTTCAAACTATACTACAAGGCTACAGTAACCAAAACAGCATGGTACTGGTACCACAACAGAGACATAGATCAATGGAACAGAACAGAGCCCTCAGAAATAATGCCACATATCTACAACTATCTGATCTTTGACAAACCTGACAAAAACAAGCAATGGGGAAAGGATTCCCTATTTAATAAATGGTGCTGGGAACACTGGCTAGCCATATGTAGAAAGCTGAAACTGGATCCCTTCCTTACACCTTATACAAAAATTAATTCAAGATGGATTAAAGACTTACATGTTAGACCTAAAACCATAAAAACCCTAGAAGAAAACCTAGGCAATACCATTCAGGACATAGGCATGGGCAAGGACTTCATGTTTAAAACACCAAAAGCAATGGCAACAAAAGCCAAAATTGACAAATGGGATCTAATTAAACTAAAGAGCTTCTGCACAGCAAAAGAAACTACCATCAGAGTGAACAGGCAACTTACAGAATGGGAGAAAATTTTTGCAACCTACTCATCTGACAAAGGGCTAATATCCAGAATCTATGATGAACTTAAACAAATTTACAAGGAAAAAACAAACAACCCCATCAAAAAGTGGGCAGAGGACATGAACAGACACTTCTCAAAAGAAGACATTTATGCAGCCAAAAAACACATGAAAAAATGCTCATTATCACTGGCCATCAGAGAAATGCAAATCAAAACCACAATGAGATACCATCTCACACCAGTTAGAATGGCCATCATTAAAAAGTCAGGAAACAACAGGTGCTGGAGAGGATGTGGAGAAATAGGAAGACTTTTACACTATTGGTGGGACTGTAAACTAGTTCAACCATTGTGGAAGTCAGTGTGGCGATTCCTCAGGGATCTAGAACTAGAAATACCATTTGACCCAGCTATCCCATTACTGGGTATATACCCAAAGGACTACAAATCATGCTGCTATAAGGACACATGCACATGTATGTTTGTTGCGGCACTATTCACAATAGCAAAGACTTGGAACCAACCCAAATGTCCAACAACGATAGACTGGATTAAGAAAATGTGGCACATAAACACCATGGAATACTATGCAGCCATAAAAAATGATGAGTTCATGTCCTTTGTAGGGACGTGGATGAAACTGGAAAACATCATTCTCAGTAAACTATCGCAAGGAGAAAAATCCAAACACTGCTTGTTCTCACTCATAGGTGGGAATTGAACAATGAGAAGTCTTGGGCACAGCAAGGGGAACATCACACTCCGGGGACTGTTGTGGGTTGGGGGGAGGGAGGAGGGACTGCATTAGGAGATATACCTAATGCTAAATGATGAGTTAATGGGTGCAGCAAACCAGCACGGCACATGGATACATATGTAACAAACCTGCACATTATGCACATGTACCCTAAAACCTAAAGTATAAAAATAAAAAAAAAGAAACAGGAGAGAGGATAGAGCTATGAGAGAAGGAAAAGTCATACTTACAAAACATTACGACTTATTATATAAGAGGGAAGAGAAGTCCTAGACTTCTGACCTCAGCAATGAGGAGAATATTTGGCTGGATTTATAGTATAGATGCTCCTCTACTTACCATGGGGTTACATCTCAGTCAGCCCATCATAAGTTGAAGATACTGTTAAGTCAAAATGCATTTAATACACCTAACCCACTGAATATCATAGTTTATCTTAGCCTACCTTAAATGTGCTTGCATTAGTTTACAGTCGGGCAAATCATCTAATACAAAGCTCATTTCCTAATAAAATGTTGAATATCTCATGTGATTTGTTGACTACTGCACTGAAAGTGTAAAACAAAGTGATTTTAGGTACTGACTATTAATGTACACAGCTGAAAGTGCCATCATAAAGTCAAAATATGCCAAGTTAAACCATTGTAAGTCAAACCACTGTAGGTCAAGGACCACCTGTACTTTCTTGGTAATACAGGTTATCTCTGACTACAGGCATGGCATTGCCCCATTCCTCTCCTACAAATATCTCAACTTATGATGGTTTCTGGTAAAAACCAAGATTGTGGTGTAGCAGAGTGAGTAGGTAGTGGAATTAGCTGGTGGACTCACTTCTGGCTCAAAGATAACGCTTAACAATCCTATTTAGTGTGTTAGCTTAAGTATACTCAAGCTAGTAGAAATAGTCTGGTGTTGTGAATTCCCCACTTACCCAACTATCAGGAAGTGGGGCTTGGTTTCTTTAACTACACTCGTGTTAACTGCATCCTCTGGTCTCCAGATTCTTATGTGATGGGAGGATAATGGATTTCCTAGGTGAGTAGCTTTTTCTTTTCTCTGTCTGGGAATAAAGTATGCAGTCTATAGGTGGAAAAAAGTGAAGTCAAATGATACTGTACAATTAAAAAAAAAAAAAAGAAACTTGTGCATGCATTGCGTAGTTCTCATGCCATGGTTTTCAGCTCCATCAGGTCATTTAAGGTCTTCTCTACACTGTTTATTCTATTTAGCCATTCATCTAATCTTTTTTCAAGGTTTTTAGCTTCCTTGCGATGGGGTCGAACATCCTCCGTTAGCTTGGAGAAGTTTGTTACTACCGACCTTCTGAAGCCTACTTCTGTCAATTCGTCAAAGTCATTCTCTGTCCAGCTTTGTTCTGTTGCTGGTGAGGAGCTGCTATCCTTTGGAGGAGAAGAGGCGCTCTGGCTTTTAGAATTTTCAGCTTTCCTGCTCTGGTTTCTCCCCATCTTTGTGGTTTTATCTACCATTGGTCTTTGATGTTGGTGACCTACAGATGGGGTTTTGGTGTGGATGTCCTTTTTGTTGATGTTGATGCTATTTTTTTCTGTTTGTTAGTTTTCTTTCTAACAGTCAGATTCCTCAGCTGCAGGTCTGTTGGAGTTTGCTGGAGGTCCACTCCAGATCCTGTTTGCCTGGGTATTACCAGTGGAGGCTCAGTTGGAAATGCAGTAATCACCTGTCTTCTGAGTCAGTCACACTGGGAGCTGCAGACTCGAGCTGTTCCTATTTGGCCATCTTGGAACAGGCCCCCCCCCCCCCCCTTTTTTTTTAGATGGAGTCTTGCTCTGTCGCCCAGGCTGGAATGCAGTGGCACCATCTCAGCTCACTGCAAGCTCTGCCTCTTGTGTTCACGCCATTCTCCTGCCTCAGCCTCCTGAGTAGCTGGGACTAAGGGTGCTTGCCACCATGCCTGGCTAATTTTTTTGTTTTTGTATTTTTAGTAGAGACGGGGTTTCACCCTGTTAGCCAGGATGGTCTTGATCACGTGACCGGGTGATCCACCCGCCTCAGCCTCCCAAAGTGCTGGGATTACAGGCATGAGCTACCGTGCCCGGCCGGGAACTGGACTCTTTTAACAAAGTACTTTAACTGTCCCTTGGTGGAGGAGGTGAGCGTCGCTTGGGGTAACCCAATCATCTGGGCTGTCTGGGTTCCTCAGAACTACCAGGAGGAAAGGCTAAGTGTGCTGGTCCGCAGAGACTGTGGCCACCCCTTCCCCTAGGGACTCAGAGCCAGTGAGATCTGGGTTCTGTCCCTGACCATCTGGTTGCATTTATTGCAGTTCCTGCAGGGAGGCCCCACCCAGTGAGGAAGGATGAGTCAGGATGAGGCCTGAAGAGTCACTCTGAGTGCAGTCTGCCACAGCTGGTATATTGGGCTGTGGAGGACATGTCTTGGGACCAAGCCATCCAGACTCCCTGGGTCCAGCAGAGGAAAAGTGTGGCCTGGACCTACAGAGATGGATGCCGTCTTTCCCCCGCGCCCAGGGAGGTTAGGGTGTTAGGCAGTTGTGAGTCCCAGTGCTGGCTGCTGCCCCTCCCCCATTGAACTGAAATGGCTTAGACAGCAGGCAGCCACAGCTGTAGTACTGGTTGCTCCTTTCCCCAGGAGCTCAGTGGGCTTAAGCAGATTCCAGCTGAGAGGCTGTTGAGAATTGTGCAGCTCTGGGGTTGGGAAACTAGGCCCTGGTGGCATGGGTTTGGGAGTGGGATCTTTCGATCTGTGGGTTACACAGTTCTGTGGAAAAGCATGGTTTCCCTGGCTGGGTAGCACGCTCACTCCCTGCCTCCCTTGGTTGGGAGGTGGGGGCTCCTCTGCTCTGTGTGGCTGTCAGGTGGGCTGCCACACCACACTGCTCTTCCTTCCTCTCCGTGGATTACGCCAGCCGCCTAGTCAGTTCTGATGAGAGAACCTGGATACCTTGATTGCCGGTGAAGGATTCACATGTTTATTTTGTTTTTTTTTCGTTGGGAGCCTCTGATCACTGCTGTCCACTGATTAACGATCTTGAGAAGAGGATATTATTCTGGATTATCTGTGTGGGGCCAATGTAATTACATGAATCCTTATAAGTGAAAGAGTGAGGCCGGAGAGTCAGTATCAGAGTCAGAGATATTCAAAGATGTTATGCTGTTGGCTTTGAAGACAGATGAAAGGGCCATGGACCTAGGAGTGAAAGCAGCCTCTAGAAGCTGGAAATGGCAAGAAAAAAGATTTTCTGTAGATCCTGTAGCAGGAATGCAAGGTTGCTGGCTGCTAACACCTTGATTTTAGGACTTCTGACTTGCAGAACTGTAAAATAATAAATGTAAGTTGTTTTATACCACTAAGTTTGTGGTAACTTGTTATAGCAGCAATAGAACACTAATACAGTGGGTTAGTCTCTAATTTTGATAGAGTATCTCCTTCAGGATCTTGAAAAAGAACACATGGAAAATAGGTTTTTGATGACTTATATATCTAAAAGTATCTTTGAGGATGGAAGTAATTTTCCCTCAGGATATTGAAGGTATTTCTCTATTGTATACTTTATTCCAGTAAGAAGTCTAATGCCATTCTGATGCCTTATCCTTTCTTTGTTGCCTGCTTTATCTCTCTGAAAGTTTCTAGTGTATGTATTTTTATCTCATGTGGAGAAATTTCATGATGATATACTTTTGTTTCAGCGTGAGTCTTTTTCTGTCTATTGGGTTAAGCACTCCCAATTTGGAAATTTAACTTTCTCAATTCTGAAACATTTTGTGCATTATTTATTTGATAATTTCCTTTATTTCCTTTCCTCTCCTTTATTTCCTGTCTCTCTTTCTGGAACTCTTGTTACTTGGATGGTAGACGTCCTGGACTCATTGTTAAATTTTCTTTTTTTCTCCTTCCCATTTTCTATTTTTTTATTTGCTCTACTTTCTGGAGATTTCTTTAATCATGTCTTCTAATTATTCTTGACATGTCTTCTATCTTATTTTTGATTCCCAAGAGTTTTTTCTTGCTTTTTGCATGTTTCTTTAAAATTTACCATTCTTTTTTTTCATATATATGTAGTATTTTTTCTTCATCTTTAAAGAAAATAAGTAAAATATCAAGCTCCCTTTAAGACATCTGTTTCTGACTTTGCAGTTCATTTTGGTCTTTGTTTCATGTAGGAGGCTTTTCTAAAATATCTGATGTTGCTTGTCTACCTGTTCACATTGAAGAGTGAGGCACTAGAAAGCTGTTTGGAAGTGTTGTGTGTCAATTTAAGTGTGTATATGTTTGTGGCAGAGATGTAGGTTACTGATTGGTGGTCCTCACCGAAGGGTTATTTGGCTTGGGTCTTTCAGGAATGGAATTTCAATTGTTATTGTAGTTTTATTTTTCTCTAACTTGTGCTGGTCAGTTAATTCAGGGATGATTCTTTTAACTTCTTATCTAGGATATTTAAAGTCTGCTAGTGTTCTTGGAGACAAGTAGGAGAAAGGACCCATGCATCTTGTTGTTCAGTATATAGACATTCACTTAATCCTTCTGTTTTTCAACTTGCCTGGGTTTTATATAGATACAGTCTCCCTGATTTAATCTCTCTAAGTTATCTGTGGGAGTGGAGGAGGGAATCTGTGTTTTCAATAGCATCTTATACAAATTCTTTAACAGTCCTCCTGTATCAAATTCAATTGCACGCCATGATGACTCCAATTTCTGAGAATCTCTTGGATTCTAAGGTCCAAAAAAAGCTAGCTTCCAGTTTCTTTGATTTGGGACTTCTCTTGTTCTCTAATCCTCTTCCTAGCTTCCAAAATTTAATCTGTGTTATTGCTTCTTGGACTTACTTTATTCTTACGAGCTTCAAATCTTTTCACCATCATTTTAATGAATTTCAAGAGAGACAGTGGAAACAAAATATGTTCAATTCTTCATATTTAGCTGGAAGTTCAAGGATTTATCTATTTTTAAAAATCATATATTGATTTTTAATAAACATTTATGAGCTCTAGTGCTCAGCCTCTCAGTCTGGAAGTTACCTTATTTACTAAGGCACATGACAAAGTAACTGATGAGTCTATAAAATTGTATAGTCCTTCTATCAATTTTCTGGCTATGTTGGCAATTGGTGATTTAAGTGTTCATGGCAGCACTGAGGGAACCTTGTGTTTTGTCATTGCCACGTCCATATGTCATGTAACAATTGTTTGAAAATTAATGATGGTTCAAAACTTTCTGAACTTTTCCTAAAGGTGTACTGTGCTCAAACCCTATAAAAGAGAATTTGTTATCATGGTGTTGAAAGAGCCATTCCACTCCTCTATTTTAATAGAATTTTGTTTTTTAGCATTATTTCTGAGAATTCTTTCCGAAACTCCAAACCAGCAGAGTATTCTTTGGTTTGTTAATTTTTTATTGCACATTCTTTTGAATTCATATTTTGTGATTAAATGGGGAGACACTTTCATATTCTTCCCCCCATGTAAAGTATTTATTGTAAAATTATTATTATTATTATTATTATTTTGAAACAGAGTCTCACTATGACTCACGCTGCTGGAGGGCAGTGATGCAGTCACAGCTCACTGCCACTTCGACCTCCTGGGCTCAAGCAATTCTCTTATCTCAGCCATTTGAGTAGCCAGGACTACGGTCATGCCACCATGCATGGCTAATTTTTTTCTGAGATACAGTCTCACTGTGTTGCCCAGGCTGGTCTTGAACTCCTGGGCTCAAACCATCTTCCTGCCTTGGCCTTCCAAAGTGTTAGGATTACAGGCATGAGCCACCAGGCCCAGGCTACTTTTTTAAGTTTTAAGAGAGTGCTTGTTCTAATACTTTGGAATACATTGAAGAGATAATACCTGATCCGTGTTTTGGGTGATATTTATCTCCATTGCTCTACAGTCTTAATATTTTCGTAAGAGAGAAACTTAGTTATTTTAGTTTGTGTTCAAATAGATATCTTTTATCATTTTAATTTTGTGTCTTTGGACCTTCTCCAGCCTCATTATGTTTGTTTTGAGGTTCATTAACCAGAAAGTCACATGGTATTTCTGGTGTGACTTATCTATGAGTTTTTAATAAGGTTAGAATTTTGTTCTGTGTTTGGCTCAGTATATTTCCTGATGATACCCAGAGCTTTTCTTGTTGTAGACTGCATTCCAAAATCTATAGAGATTGACTTCCAGGACAAACTGTGATCTTTAGTTTTGTGGGGTATCCTCTGTCCCATACTCTTCTTTAATTCCCTAATATTACTTCCAGTATTTCAATCATCCCCAATTCCTTACCCATTGCCTGTCTACACTCTTTTCAATTTCCTCTTACTTCCACCTACTATTCTCACACCTTTCCTTAGTCCTGCCTCTTTTATCATGTGTGCGTTTAAGCCTTTCTGAGAACAAGAGAACTATGAGAGCTTTGGTCTCCTTGGTTTCCATTTTTGTCACGCTACGCCTGTACTCCCCACAGCAGCTTGAGTGTTCTTTAGAAATATATGAATTAAATCATGCTGCTCCTTAGCTTAATAGCCTCCAGAAGCTTCACATTGGGCTCAGAAGTAAATCCAAGTTTGACAATGCCCTACATTATCTGACCTCTGCCTACCTCCTTGATCCTATTCCCTGTTAGATCACAGTACTGCCAGACACAATGGCCTTCTTGCTGTTCTGGTAACACTTCAAGCTCATTCCTGCCTTGTCTCTATGCACTCAAGTTCCTTTTCCTTTTCCATACTGTGCTCAGGTCTTTGCGTAACTGGCTCCTTCATATCATTCAGAAATAACCTTAGATGCTACCTCTGGAGAAGTGTCTTCCAGTTCAATCCAAAGAAGCATACCCTGAGTTTCAGTCACTTTCCATCACATAACACCATTTTATTGTCTTCACATTACTTGTTATAATCTAAAATCATCATTTACACTATTTGTATATTTTAAGATTGTCTTGCTCTCTATTTTTTAATCAATTTTTGCATAGTATATCTTTTTTCCATTCTTTTACTTTTAAAAAAATTTTACATTTTAAAAATTGAGGTAAAATACACCTATACATTTATGATCTTTGCCATTCTTTTTTTTTGTCTTTAGTTCTGTTTATGTGATGAATTACATTTATTGATTTGCATATGTTGAACCAGCCTTGCATCCTGGGGATGAAGCTGACTTGATCATGTTGGATAAGTTTTTTGATAGGCTGCTGGATTTGGTTTGCCAGTATGTTATTGAGAATATTTTTATTATACTTTAAGTTCTGGGGTACATGTGCAGAACATGCAGGTTTGTTACATAGATACACACATGCATGGTGGTTTGCTGCACCCACCAACCCGTCATCTACATTAGGTATTTCTCCTAATGCTATCCCTCCCCCAGCCCCTCACCCACCAACAGACCTCAGTGTGTGATGCCCCCACCCCCGTGTCCATGTGTTCTTATTGTTCAACTCCCACTTATGAGTGAGAACATGTGGAGTTTGGTTTTTGTTCTTGTGTTAGTTTGCTGAGAATGATGGGTTCCAGCTTCATCCATGTCCCTGCAAAGGTCATGAACTCATCCTTTTCTATGGCCGCATAGTATTCCATGATGTATATGTGCCATATTTTCTTTATGCAGTTTATCATTGATGGGCATTTGGGTTAGTTCTAAGTCTTTGCTATTGTGAACAGTGCCACAATAAACATACATGTGCATGTGTCTTTATAGTAGTATGCTTATTCTTAAATGTATGGTTTAATGGTAATAAATACATTTATATATATTTTCCCCCTTCATCCCTCCCTTCCCTCTACCATTCCCAGCCTCTGGTAATTCTATCTTCATGAGATCCACTTTCTTAGCTCCCACATATATCAGTGAGAACATGCAACATTTGTCTCTTTTTGCTTGGTTTATTTCACATAATGACCTTCAGTTCTATCCATGTTGTTGCAAATAACAAGATTTTATTCTTTTTAATGACTGAATAATACTCCATTGTTTGTATATAATGCATTTTCTTTATTCATTCATCTGTTGATAGGCACTTAGATTGATTCCGTGTCTTGGCTATTGTGAATAGTGTTGCAATGAATAAGGGAGTGCAGATATCCCTTCAATATATTGATTTCCTTCTTTTGGATATATACCTGGTAGTGGTTAGTTTTTTAAGGAATCTCCATACTCTTCTCCAAGTTGCTGTACTAATTTACATTCCTGCCAACAGCATATGAGGGTTCCCCTTTCTCTACATCCTTGCCAGCATCTGTTATTGCCTGTCTTTTGGATAAAAGCCATTTTAACTGGGGTGAGATTTTACCTCATTATGGTTTTGATTTGCATTTCTCTGATGATTAATAATGTTGAGCATTTTGTCATAGAGTTGTTGGCCATTTGTGTGTCTTCTTTGGAGAAATATCTAATCTGTTTGTTTGTCCAGTATTTAATTAGATTAGTCACTTTTTTCCTATTGAGTTATTTGAGCTCCTTATATATCCTGGTTATTAATTTCTTGTCAGATGAATAGTTTACAAATATTTTCTCCCATTCTGCATGTTGTCTCTTCACTTTGTTGATCGTTTCCTGTGCAGTCAGAAGCTTTTTAGCTTGATGTAATCCCATTTGTCTACTTTTGCTTTGGTTTCCCATGCTTTTGAGGTCTTACTTGAAACATGTTTGCCCAGATCAATATCCCGGAGCATTTTCCCAGTGTTTTTCTTCTAGTAGGTTCATAGTTTCAGGACTTAGATTTAAGTCTTTAATCCATTTTAATTTGATTTTTGTGTATGGAGAGATAGGAGTCTAGTTTTATTCTTGTGCCTGTAGTTATTCCATTTTCCCATCACTGCTTATTGAAAAGATTGTCCTTTCCCCATTGTATGTTCTTGGTGCCTTTGTCAAAGATGAGTTGGCTCTAAATGCATGGATTAATAAATGAGCTCTCTATTCTGTTCTATTGGCTTATCTATCTATTTTTTTTTTTTTTTTTGAGACAGAGTCTTGCTCTGTCACCTAGGCTGGAGTGCAGTGGCGCAATCTCGTATATATCTATTTTTATGCCAGTATCATGCTGTTTTGATTGCTACACTTTTGTAGTAAATTTTGAAGTCAGGTAGTGTGATGCCTCCAGCATTTTTCTTTTTGAGCAGGATTGCTTTGGCTATTTGGGGTCTTTTGTGATTTCATATAAATTTTAGACATTTTTCTATTTTTGTGAAGAATGTCATTGGTATTTTGATAGGGATTGCATTGAATCTGTTGATTGCTTTGGGTCGTATGAACATGTTAACAATGTTAATTCTTCCACTCTATGGGCATGAAATATCTTTTCATTTTTTATGTCCTCTTCAATTTATTTCATCAGAGTTTTATAGTTTTTCTTGTATAGATCTTTCTTTAGATTGATTTCTACATATTTTATATTTTTTGTAGCTATTGTAAATGGGATTATTTTCTTAATTTCTTTTTTCAGATAGTTACTCTTGGTGCATATATTTAATAAATGCTACTAATTTTTATTTTGTATCCTGCAACTTTATTGAGTTCATTGATCAGTTCTAAGATTTGTCTGATGGAGTCTTTAGGATTTTCTAGATATAAACTCATATCATCTGTAGAGAGGGACAATTTGACTTCCTCTTTTCCAATTTGGATTCCCTTTATTTCTTTCTCTTGCCTAATTGCTCTGGCTGGAACTTTTAAGACTGTCATGCATTAGAGTGGTGATAGTGGGCATCCTTATCTTGTTCCACTTCCTAGAGGATAAGGGCATCCTTATCTTGTTCCATTTCTTAGAGGAAAAGGCTTTCAGCTTTTGTCCATTTGGCATGATGTTAGCCGTGGGTTTGTCATATATGGCACTTATTATGTAAAGTATGTTCCTTCCATGTCTAATTTGTTGAGGATTTTTATCACAAAAGAATGTTGAATTTTATAAAATTGTTCTTTTTCTGCATCAATTGAAATTATCATATAGGTTTTGTCCTTTATTCTATTGATGGGATATATCACATTTAGTGATTTGTATATGTCAAACCATCCTTGCATCTGTGGGATAAATCTCACTTGATCATGGTGTATTATCTTTTTGATGTGTTGTTGGATTAAGTTTCGTGGCATTTTGTTGAGAATTTTTGCACATATATTTATCAAGGATATTGACCTGTAGTTTTCTTTTTTTTTGTTTTTTTCCTATCAGGTTTGTTATACGATAATGCTGGTCTTCTAGAATGAGTTTGGAAGTATTCCCTACTCTTTATTATTATTTTTCTTTGGAGTTTTAAGTAGGATTGGAATTAGTTCTCTAAATATTTGGTAAAATTCGGCAGTGAAGCTGTCAGTTCCTGGGCTTTTCTTTGATGAGAGACTTTTTATTATGGCTTTGATCTTGTTATCCATTATTTGTTTGTTGAGGCTTTCTATTTCTTCATGGTTCAGTCTTGGTAGGTTGTATGTGTCCAGTAATTTATCTATTTCTTCTTGGTTTCCAACTTGTTGGCATATAGTTATTCATAATGGTCTATAATAATTCTGTGCATTTTGTGGTATCAGTTGTTATGTCTCCTTTTTCATTTCTGATTTTATTTATTTGCATCATCTCTCTTTTTTCCTTAGACTAGCTAAAGATTGTCATTTTAAAATTTTAAAAAATCAACATTTCATTTCATTTATCTTTTGTATTTAAAAAAAAATCTTAGTTCAGCTATTGTGGAAGACAGTGTGGCAATTCCTCAAAAACCTAAAGACAGAAATATCATTTGACCCAGCAAACCCATTACTGGGTATATACCAAAAGGAATATAAATTATTCTATCCTAAAGATACATGCACATGTATGTTCATTGCAGCACTATTCACAATAACAAAGACATGGGATGAGCCTAAATGCCCATCAGTGATAGACTGAATAAAGCAAACGTGGCACATACACACCATGGAATACTATGCAGCCATAAAACAGAATGAAATTACATCTTTTGCAGGAACATGGATGGAGCCGGAGGCCATTATCCTTAGCAAACTAATGCAGGAACAGAAAACCAAATACTGCATGTTCTCACTTATAAATGGGAGCTAAATGATGAGAACACATGGACACCTAGAGAAGAACAACATACACTGGGGCCTTTTGTTGGGCATAAAAACATAAATAATGGGTAGTAGGTTTAATACCTGGATGATGAAATAATCTGTATAACAAACCTCCATGATACAAGTTTACCTATGTAACAAACCTATACTTGTACCCCTAAACTTAAAATAAAAGTTTTTTAAAAATCTTGGTTTCATATATTTCTGTTCTAATCTTTATCATTGCTTTCTTTCTACTAATTTTGGGTTTGGTTTGTTCTTGCTTTTCTTAGTTCCTTGATTTTCATCATTAGGTTATTTATTTGAAGTCTTTCTACTTTTTTGATACAGATGTTTATTGTTATAAACTTCTCTCTTAGTGTTGCTTTTGCATATCATACATTTTGATGTGTTATATTTCTATTTTTGTTTGCTTCAAGTCACTTTAAAACTTCTGTAATTTCTTTACTAACTCATTGATTATTCAGAAGCATATTAATTTCTATTTGTGTAGTTTCCAAAGTTTTTCTTATTGATTTCTAGTTTTACCACATTTTTGTGAGAAGAGAGACTTGATATAATTTCTGTATTTTGAATTTGTTCAGATTTGTTTTGTGGCTTAACATATGGCCCATTCTGGAGAATGTTTAATGTGCTGAGGAAAGATGTGTATTCTTCAGCAGTTGGATGGAATGCTCTGTAAATGTCAGTTAGGCCTATTAGATCTAGCGTGTAGTTTAACTCTGCTGTTTATTTGTTGATTTTGTATCTAGATGATCTGTTCCTGACAGTGGGGTGTTAAAGTCTCCAACTAGGATAGTATAATGTACTGTAATATATTGCAATTATTTTTATTGTAGTATATCTCTCCTTTTAGATTTATTAATGTTTGCTTTATATATTTGGAAACTGGTGTTGGGTACATATATATTTATATTTGTTACATCCTCTTGCTGAATTGACCCCTTTATCATTATATAATGACTTTGTCTCTTTTTACAACCTTACATTGGCAATCTATTTTATCTGGTGTAAATATTGACATTGCTGTTCTTTTTAGTTTGCAGGTACATGTGGAATATCTTTTTCCACCTCTTCACTTCCAGTCTATGTGTGCCTTTATAAGTGAAGTGGGTTTCTTGAAGGCAGCATATAGTTGCATTTTGTTTCTTTATCCATTCAGCCACTCTGCCTTTTAATTGGAGAATTGAGACAATTTATATTCATTGTCATTATTAATAAGTAACAACTTATTACTGCCATTTATTGCTTATTTTCTGCTTGTTTTGAGACTCTTTCCTTTTTTCTTACTTTATGGTTAAGTGATTTTCTCTGGTAGTATGTTTTGATTTGTTGCTTTTTATTTTTAGTAATTCTACTATAGATTTTTGCCCTATGGTTAACCATACAGAAATGCTTACAGAAAACACTTATAGATATAACAAGTTATTTTAAAGAGATGACAACTTATCTTAGATCAAAAATATAAAGATAGACATAAACAAAGGTAAAAGACAAAATATTCTACACTTTAACTCCATCCCCCCACATTTTGACTTTTAGTTGTCTCAATTTTTACGTTCTCTACTCTTAGCCAGTTGCTTTAGTTATTGTTGTGTTTGATAGGTTTGTCTTTTGGGCCTCATACTAGAGTTATATGTGGGTTGCATACCATCATTACAGTTATAGAGTATTCTGGGTTTGTCTGTGTATTTAATTTTACCAATGGGTTTTATGCCTTGAAAAATTTTATTTTTGCACATTACTGGTTGTTTTCTTTTAGATTGAAAAACTGCCTTTAGCATTTCTTTTAAGATGGGTCTGGTGAATTTCTCTCATCTTTTGTTTGTCTGGGAAAGACTTTATCTCTCATAGTTGAAGGAGAATTTTGCTGGACACAATATTACTGGATGGCAGCTGTTTTTCTTTAAATATTTTGAATATGTCATTTTATTCCTTCTTGGCTTATATGGTTTTTGTTGAGAAGTCTGTTGCCAGATGTATTGGAGCTTCATTATATGATATTAGAATCCTTTCTTTGTCCTTGGCCTCTGAGAGTTTGACTATTATATTTCTTACGGTAGTTTTATTTGGGCTGAATCTGGTGTCCTCAGGCCTTTCTGTACCTAGATATTTATATATTTCCCAAGGTTTGGAAGGTTTCCTGTTATTATCTCTTTGAATAAGCTTTCTACCTCTTGGTCTTGCTCAGTTCCCTCTTGGACATCAATATTTCTTAGATTTGATCTTTTGAGGTACTTTTCTATATCTTGTAGGCAGTCTTTGTTCCTTTTCATTCTTTTTTCTCCTCTGACTGTGTATTTTCTAATAGCTGATCTTCCAGCTCACTGATTCTTTCCTCTGCTTGTTCTATTTTGCTGTTCAGCACCTATAATGAGTTAAGCATCTGTCTTTTTCAGTTCCAAGATTTCTTTTTGACTTTTTCTATTATTGCAATCTCTTTTAAATTTTTCTGATAAATTTCTGAATTGCTTTTCTCTGTTATCTTGGAGATCACCGAGTTTCCTTAAAATTTCTATTTTGAATTCTTTGTCAGGGAGTTCACAAGTTGCCATCTTGTCAGAGTCAGTCACTTGATTTTTGCTTTGTCCTCTTGGTGAAGTCATAGTTCCCTGTTTTCTGTTGTTTCTTGCTTACGAAATTTTTACTGCTAGGTTGCTGCCTCCTTTTTGGCTCTAGGTGGAACCTTATGTCCAGGTTCATCTTGGCTTTATTAAATAATTGGAACACTGCCTGTCTTGAATTGGGAAGGTCCCAAAGGCATTATCACACTAGTGTATCAAAGCTGGCTATATGTTTGTGCTCAGGGGATCTGTGGAATGTATCTCCTACAGCATTGGGCTGCTGAATGGCTATTCTGATTTGGTATCTCCTTAGGCCAACGGGTAGAGCAGTTTCCAGGGCCAGGGATGATAGCCCTGTATTCCCACTTCATCTCTTCCTGTCCTTAGGGATATTTCTCCCATCAGGCAGTCACAATGCTTCCTATGTGTTAAGGCAAAAAGGGTCTTCTGTCATGGCACCCAAGATGGTAGGGATGCTGATTGACCACCTCAGTCTCACCTTTTCCAGCATAAAAACCATGAGTTGGGGGCAGATTTTCTATGTGCTTCGTGCTGGTCAGAATGGGGGGTATGTGTTGTGGATATGGAAGTCTGATTCTCTTACCATCTTCTCAGTTTTTTCACTTTTCTGTGGCCTTGAGAACTCTCTTATTTCTCATATTTGTGTTCTGGGATGTTGCTGGTGAAAATCTTGGTGCTGTATATTTGTTTTTGGTTTTCTTTATGGGAGAGTGAAGCCAGTTTGTTTCTACACTGCCATTTTGCAACCAGAAGTCTTTTACTTCCAACTTACCTATGTTGTTGAATTGGAAGTATATTTCTTGTAAATAGCATGTAGTTGGGTTGTGTTTTCTTATCCAGTCTGCCAATCTCTGCCTTTTAATTGGCGTATTTAGAATATTCATATAGTTGAGTTTTTAGAAATGACTTGGAGTGGATTTCTTTGGGTTTATCCTACTTGCGATTCACTTAGCTTTTTGAATTTGTGTTTATATCTTTCACCGCATTTGGATCATTCACCACATTTGGATCTTTCACCGCATTTGGAGAGTTTTCAGTCATTATTTCTCTGAATACTCTTTCAATTCTATTCTCTTTCTCCTCTTTTTCTGGAATTCAAAGAATGTAAATATTGGATCTTTGGTAGTCTTGTAGGTTCTTGGGACTCATTTCTTTTTCAGTCTTTTTTTTTTTTTTTGTTCTTATTGGGTAAATTCTATTTATTTGTTCTTAAGTTTATTGGCCCTATCCTCTGTTACCTCTACTCTACTATTGAGCCCATCCGGTGAGTTTTAAGAAAACCTCTATTAGGCAGGTGGATCTCGAGGTCAGGAGATCGAGACCATCCTGGCTAACATAGTGAAACCCTGTCTCTACTAAAAATACAAAAAATTAGCTGGGCGGCGGGCGCCTGTAGTCCCAACTACTTGGGAGGCTGAGGCAGGGCAGAGCTTGCAGTGAGCCGAGATTGCACCACTGCACTCCAGACTGGGAGAGAGAGTGAGACTCTGTCTCAAAAACAAACAAACAAACAAAAAACAAAAACACCTCTATTATTGTATTTTCCAGTTTCATAATTTTCATTTGGTTCTTTAAATAATAATTTTCATTTTTTACTGTTATTTTTATTTTTCATTTATTTTAAGATAATTTGTAGTTCCTTATTCAGTCATTTTTATGATGGTTGCTTTAAAATCTTTTTCAGACACTGATTCATCTCAGTGTTGGTATCAGTAGTTTGTCTTTTCTCATACAAATTGAGATTTTCTTGCTTTTTGATATGATGCGTGATTCTTAAATTGTATCCTTGACATTTTGTTTGTCATTTTAGGAGACAATGAGTTTTACTTTAATTTTTTATTTTAGCAGGCAGCGAGTCTGTTTAGATTTAGTACAAAAGTCCTCAATTACTTTTTTGGGCTGTGATTCAGTGACATAGGTCTTGTGGTGATATTTTTGTCTGCTTGATTTATCTCATGCTGCTGGATCTCCCACTAGTCCTTAATGGTGCTCCTTGATGGGGTGAAAGGAGTTTCCTCCAGTCATGTTTCCAGGTGCCTCTGTATGCAGGAAGAGAGTTTCTAGCCCATGGGGACCAAGAGTACTCCTAGGTTGGATATTTGTTGTAGAATCTCCTCTGCTTATGGGGAGTGAAATGGCTTTCCACTTTTGTAAGTTCCTTGAAAGCTAGCATATTTCTTTTCTTTTCTAGCTGAATGTTTAGGATAGTGTTTAGTGCATACTGGCTCATCAATATGTATCTTTCAGTGAATGAATTAATACTTTATGACCTGCCCTCTCAAGTTATGAGGTGAAAAACTTGATCCGTGTCAGATAATTAATAATTTTCTGTAGCCGGATGTGTTGGCTCATGCCTGTAATCCCAGCACTTTGGGAGGCTGAGGCGGGCAGATCACCTGAGGCAGGAGTTTGAGACCAGCCTGGCCAACATAGTGAAACCCCGTCTCTACTAAAAATACAAAAATTAGCTGGGCGTGTTGGCATGCACCTGTAATCCCAGGTACTTGGGAGGCTGAGGCAGGAGAATCGCTTGAACCCAGGAGGCAGAGGTTGCAGTGAACGGAGATTGCGCCACTGCACTCTAGACTGGGTGACAGAGCGAGACTCCATCTCAAAAAAAAAAAATTTTTTTTTTGACCTGAAAAGTTGGAATTAAGAGCATCAGGTCTGTATGTGAAAGTGGTTGCAACTTGCAAAGTATATACTAAAGAGGTGTGAAGCAGCTATAATCTGCCATGTGTAATGAGTTTCAGAAAAGCTATCTGCAGAATGAGACAAAAGAATGAAACAGGTTTACTGAGATAAGTAGGACTTGGTGTTGGAGAGGAAGCCATGGTGGCTCTCCAATTCACCACGGGACTCAGCTATATTCCCATGTCTTGGGGTTGCACAAAACATCCCTATATCCTTGTAATAAATTTTCTTTCTATGCTTTTGAAAGCCTAAGTTTGTTTATATTATGCACAACTGAAGTATCTTAGCTAATGTCATGTGTTTACATAAAATAATGAACTATTTGAGTGTTTATTTTATTTTGAAAAGAATTATATGAGCTTTTCCTTGCATCTGAAACACCATTTATACTATTGTTTCTATGGGAAAATCTGTGTCCAAATAATGTAGGTGATTGTTTACAACAAAATCTATGGAGATTGCTGCATGTTAGTTTTTACCAATTACACTTTTAAAAGCACATATTTATATCTTTATCTCCCTTTTACTTTATGTACTTTTTGGAGGTGAGGTGAGGGTGGGAAGATACCATGCTATGGTCCTAGGAAGATATTATTAGCTGTTGTTGAATATTAAAAGAATTTTTCCTTGCCCATCAGTGTATCCCAAACCTATTGACTTTTTCAGAGTTTTTGGGGGCAGAAGCCAACATCAGTTAAAAATTTGTTATGCAAATGTGAGGAAGCATTGGACAACGCTGAAGGAAAAAAGATTTTTGCAGCATTTGTTTCTCTTAAAAGATGAAATCCATTAACCCTATGATCTTTTTACCACAAAAGCTTAAAAATGTAAAGTGAAAGAAAGAGAAGATAAAGATAAATGGCCTTTAAATCAAATTGGTTTGATAAATAAATAATCTCTGAATGCTCAGCCATACTTTTAGGTAGCTGAGTTGTGTGTGTGTGTGTGTGTGTGTGTGTGTGTTTGTGTACGTGTGTGTGTGGGCGTATGTGTCTATAGATGGCTTTGAAATGCAAGTAAAGCATTTTAAGTCAAATAAGCAAGAAAAAAGATATGTAAACATGGTCTGTTAATTGCTGAGGCAGCATCCAGTGAACATCAATTAAAACAGAAGGCTTTGAAATCAGGGAGAAATAATTTAAAAAAAAATCATTGTTTTTCTTAATTACAGAGTAAGAATGAGGGTAATTCACTGCCCTCTTCCTCAACCCTCCTCAATCATAGATAAAGAAATCTCCGTGGCATGTTATTCAGTACAAGAACTTTACCATCAGTTTTATTCATCAGCAAAACCAAAGGAACAATTGCAGGATGTTCTCTATTATTTAGCACGGAATGCCTTTATTACTTTATGTTCTTGCCTGACATTCTTCCTTGTTTGTTGCCATTAAATGCTTGGATTTTAGTGACACAGTGCAGTGCCAAATAAGTCAGTGCCTAGGACTTTATGTTATACTGCTTAGAAAGTTATGGCAATATCACCTCTTGCTTAAAACACTTGGTAGACACTGCCTACCAGGTTGAATATAGTGGAATACATACAATATAAGGCCGTGTTGATTACCATGAGAAGCAAAATAAATAATTAACTGTAAAAATAATATTAAGAATGAATTGCTTGGCAGACTATTTGATCCCGTTAATGATTTCACTTTTATAAGATTAAATAATATCCTATCATATTCTGTGGTGTTGATACTAAAAGTTCTATCCTCTCCCCCATTTTTAGCTCCCTGTCCAAAAGTGAAGGCAAGTGCTTTTTTGGCATACTTTTCTTTCTTGTATTAATTAGTTGACTTTTCTGTACTTAGAAAAAGGCAACTAGCAGGCAACATAATCATCCTGCTGTCATTTTCTAAATTATTCTAATGTAATTTTCAGAGCATGGCTTCCATAGATCATTTATTCATTTAGTTGCAATGCTTTTGGAAGTATAGAAGTATAGAAGTATATTTTCTTATGTGGCGTTATAACTTATAAGGACAATTTGGAAATAATAAGTTTGGATGCTTCACTAAGACATTTGGCTATCTTTGCCTAACCATATGAGGAGCTTCATTTCAGGCATCTTTCAAATCCCTCCTCTAAATCTTTTACTTTGGGGATGGTTTCTGGATACAGTAAGAACAGTTTGCTTTTGAAGGTGGTAATTGTGGATTGCATGCTGTTTGGCAGCTGCTAATTCTCTTTCTTTTTCTGTGGGCTCTAAGTGGAATGTCCTTGAAATAAGAATGAGGCATTACTCTCTTTTCTACCATGTCCAGAATATTCCTGGTGATCTTAAGTTGTATTATTTTTGATGCTCATACCAGAGACACCTATGTTAATTAGTTCTGTATATACTTTTTAAGTTCTCATCTCTAAAATTAAAAGAGCCAAATTATAGACATAGTGAACTTTGACTCTGAATGTGGTTGGGTTTAAATAAGTTCCTCCAAATAATTCTTTGAGTTTAATATATTTTCATTTGCAATCCTGCATCACATTTTATGCCTCATGATTGGTTTCCATTTTTTAGTAATAAATAATCAACTGCAGGTTTCTTTGCAGTGTTAATATTTCTGTTTATATTACTTTATGTATTTAAATATTTACATAAGGCTACATCTGGGTATTTCTTAACCTTGGATGATTACTTCTGCAGTTTCTGATGTCAAAATTCCTTTTTTATTTAAGAGTTAATTACAATTAAATACAGTTTTTGTCCCACCTAATATTATTTTTCTGAGGTTCTCTTTTTAGAGCTAAAGCCACATCTTACTGCTAGATAGGAATTAGTTTCCAGAGGCTTGTACCATTATTGAGTCACTAAATATTTCTTAAATCCATCTATACTATATTTCCCTAGTCTCTTCACTCTCCCACACTCCTAGATAATAATTTCATATAAAACCTCCTCCCCCAGCACCACTCCCAGCTTTTTATTTCCCTGAGAATATAGGAGCAATCAGAAGAGAATTTGGACAAGCTACCCCCAACATCTACTCACTTCTTTATATCTGTCCTCATACACTCTGCTTTCTTTCCTATTTGCTCTAATGAACCATTCACGTTCCCAGCAAATGCCAACATCTCCATTCTGCCGAGGTCCCTTCTTTTCTTGTGTAGTTGAAGAAATGTCTCTAGCAATTCTTTGCTCTCCCTCCCTCACTAATAAGTTTTCCCCCTCAAGTGGACTTTTCTTATTGACCTGCAAACATGTAGATACAACTTTATTAAAAAAACTCTCTTTTTGACCCACATCCTCCTCTAGCTACCATCCTGTTTCTAGCCTTTTTCAAAAACACATTTATATTCATATATTTTAAAACTAATCCTGTCAATCTGTTGTTTAGAGTTATTGTATCATTTTGCATTCACATTAGCAGTATATGAAATTTTGAGTTGCTCTACTTTTTGCTAATACTTGGTATTGTCAGTTTCTCTTCCTCTTATTTTCTCTTTCTTCTTTTTCTCCTCCCCTTCTCTAACCCTTCCATCTTTTAAATTTTAAACATTCTGTTAGGTTTATAATGATATATCATTGAGATTTTAATTTGTATTTCATTAATGACTAATAATGTTGAGCATCTTTCCATGTAGTTATTTGCTATCAATCTATCTTCCTTGGTGAGGTGTTTGTTAAAATCTTTTGCCCATTTTATATTGTATTTGTTTTTCTTTGGCTAAGATTTGAGAGATTTTAATATATTTTATATAGAAGTCCCTTGTTGAATACGTTATTTGTGAATATTTTCTCCTAACTTTCAGCTTTTCTTTTCATTCTCTTAATATATTTTTTTTTTTTTTGCAGAGAGAAAAGTTTTAAAATTTGATAAAGCCCAATTTGTCCTTAAAAAAAGTCATGCTTTGATGTCGAATCTAAGAACTGTTTTTTAACCCAAGGTCAAGAAAATTTTCTTCTGTATAAAGTTTTATATTTTACATTTGGGCTTATGATCCACTTTGGGTTAATTGTTGAACACGGTGTGAGGTATGGGTTGAGGTTTAATTCTGCTTTTCCATACAGATGTTCATTTGTCCCAGGAACATTTGCTGAAAGGACTATACTGTCTCCACTGAATTCTTTTGCACATTTATCAAAAGCCTATTGTGTTCATATTAGTGTAGATCTATTTTTGAATTCTCTATTCTGTTCTTTTAATCTAGGTGTCTGTTATTTATCCAATACCACATTGTATTGTCTACTAGTTTGAATCCTCAAAGTTTTTTTTTTAAATTGTTTGGGCTATTCTAGTTTCTTTGTCTTTACATATAAATTTTATAATCAGCCTTCTCTCTCCCTGTTTTTTTTTTTTGTTCTTAAGTCTACATGGCTACATCCAGTCACTTTCTTTCTTTTTTTATTATACTTTAACTTCTAGGGTACATGTGCACAACATGCAGGTTTGTTACATAGGTGTGCATGTGCCATGTTGGTTTGCTGCACCCATCAACTCGTCATTTACATTAGGTATTTCTCCTGGTGCTATCCCTCCCCCAGTCCCCCACCCCACGACAGGCCCCCGGTATGTGTTGTTTCCTGCTCTGTGTCCATGTGTTCTCACTGTTCAATTCCCACCTATGAGTGAAAACATGTGGTTGTTGGTTTTCGGTCCTTGTGATAGTTTGCTGGGAATGATGGTTTCCAGCTTCATCCATGTCCCTGCAAAGGACATGAACTCATCCTTTTTTATGGCTGCATATTATTCCATGGTGTACATGTGCCACATTTTCTTAATCCAGTCTATCATTGATAGACATTTTAGTTGGTTCCAAGTCTTTGCTATTGTGAATAGTGCTGCAATAAACTTATGTGTGCATGTGTCTTTATGGTAGCATTATTTATAATCCCTTGGGTATATACCCAGTAATGGGATTGCTGGGTCAAATGGTATTTCTAGTTCTAGATCCTTGAGGAATCGCCACACTGTCTTCCACAATGGTTGAACGAGTTTACTCTCCCCCAACAGTGTAAAAGTCTTCCTATTTCTCCACATCCTTTCCAGCATCTGTTGTTTCCTGACTTTTTAATGATGGCCATTCTAACTGGTGTGAGATGGTATCTCATTGTGGTTTTGATTTACATTTCTCTGATGACCAATGATGATGAGCATTTTTTCATATGTCTGTTGGCTGCATAAATGTCGTCTTTTGAGAAGTGTCTGTTCATATCCTTTTCCCCCTTTTTGGTGGGGTCGTTTTATTCTTGTAAATTTGTTTAAGTTCTTTGTAGCCCTTTGTCAGATGGGTAAATTGCAAAAATTTTCTCCCGTTCTGTAGATTGCCTGTTCACTCTGATGATAGTTTATTTTGCCACGCAGAAGCTCTTTAGTTTAACTCAATCCCATTTGTCTGTTTTGGCTTTTCTTGCCATTGCTTTTGGTGTTTCATTCATGAAGTCTTTGCCCATGCCTATGTCCTGAATGGTATTGCCTAGGTTTTCTTATAGGGTTTTTATGGTGTTAGGTCTTACATTTAAGTCTTTAATCAATCTTGAGTTAATTTTTGTATACGGTATAGGAAGGGATCCAGTTTCAGCTTTCTGCATGTGGCTAGCCAGTTTTCCCAGCACCATTTATTAAATAGGGAATCCTCTCCCCATTCCTTGTTTTTGTCAGGTTTGTCAAATATGCTCACTTTCTTTGGTTATTGTTTGCATGATACCTCTTTTCCCATCCTTTTGCTTTTTTGTTTCCTCTGTTATTTCTATTCTTCGATTGGCTCATTCATTGAATTTTTCATTTTTAGTTGTTGTGTTTTATTTTTCTTTCATTTCCAGGGTATTCGCCTTTATTTCACCTTTTTGTGGAGTTAATTGGAAATTTCAGAAGATTCAGTTTTCTCTCCTCTATTAGCATATCAGATGTGTGTGTGTGTGTATATATATATATATATATATATATATATATGTCTATTTTCTTAAATGGTTGCACTGGGTTTGCAATATGCATTTCCAACTAATCCAAGTCTACTTTCAAATAGCACTGTACTGCTTTAGTGGTAGTGCGAGTACTTAACAATAACAAAATAATCTTAATCCCTCTCTTCTATCATTGCTATTATTCATTTTAATTACACATAAACATACATAATCACACACACATACATAATCAAATGCATCATCGCTATTGTTATTTTGAACAAATAGTTATCCTTTAGATCAATCAAAAATAAGAAAAATAAAAGTATTTTACCTCTACTTATTCTTCTCCTATGCTCTTATTTGCTTTATGTAAATCTAAGTTTCTTGTCTTTATCAGTTTTCATCTCTCTAAAGAATTTCTTTTGACATTTATTGCAAGGCAGGTCTACTGGCAACAAACTCCGTATTTTGTTATCTGAAAAAGTATTTATTTTTCCTTCATTTTTTTTCTGGAACTTAGTAGAATTTTTTATTATTATTATAGTTTAAGTTCTAGGGTACACGTGCACAACGTGTAGGTTTGTTACATAGCTATACATGTGCCATGTTGGTTTGCTGCACCCATTAACTTGTCATTTACATTAGGTGTTTCTCCTAATGCTATCCCTCCCCCTGGCCCCCACCTCGTGACAGGCCCTGGTGTGTGGTGTTCCCCGCCCTGTGTCCATGTGTTCTTGTTCAATTCCCACCTATGAGTGAGAACATGTGGTGTTTGGTTTTCTGTCCTTGTGATAGTTGGCTCAGAATGATGGTCGCCAGCTGCATCCATGTCCCTGAAAAGGACATGAACTCATCCTTGTTTATGCCTGCATAGTATTCCATGGTGTATATGTGCCACATTTTCTTAATTCAGTCTATCATTGTTGGACATTTGAGTTGGTTCCAAGTCTTTGCTATTGTGAATAGTGCCACAATAAACATATGTGTGCATGTGTCTTTATGGTAGCATGATTTATAATCCTTTGGGTATATACCCAGTAATGGGATGGCTGGGTCAAATGGTATTTCTAGTTCTAGATCTTTGAGGAATCGCCACACTGTCTTCCACAATGGTTGAATTAGTTTACACTCCCACCAACAGTGTAAAAGCATTCCCACCAACAGTGTAAAAGGATCTGCACATCCTCTCCAGTATCTGTTGTTTCTTGACTTTTAAATGATTGCCATTCTAATTTTACCATTATGTAATGGCCTTCTTTGTCTCTTTTTCTCTTTTGATCTTTGTTGGTTTAAAGTCTGTTTTATCAGAGACTAGGATTGCAACCCTTGCTTTTTTTTTGCTTTTCATTTGCTTGATAGATCTTCCTCCATCCCTTTATTTTGAGCCTATGTGTGTGTCTGTGTGTCAGATGGGTCTCCTGAATACAGTACAGTGATGGGTCTTGACGCTTTATCCAATTTGCCAGTCTATGTCTTTTAATTGGAGCATTTAGCCCATTTACATTTAAGGTTAATATTGTTATGTGTGAATTTGATCCTGTCATTATGATATTAGCTGATTATTTTGCCCGTTAGTTGATGCAGTTTCTTCCTAGCGTCGATGGTCTTTACAATTTGGCATGTTTTTGCAGTGGCTGGTACTGGTTGTTCCTTTCCATGTTTAGTGCTTCCCTCAGGAGCTCTTGTAAGGCAGGCCTGGTGGTGACAAAATCTCTCAGCATTTGCTTGTCTGTAAAGGATTTTATTTCTCTTTCACTTATGAGGCTTAGTTTGGCTGGATATGAAATTCTGGGTTGAAAATTCTTTTTGTTAAGAATGTTGAATATTAGCCCCTATTCTCTTCTGGCTTGGAGAGTTTCTGCTGAGAGATCTGCTGTTAGTCTGATGGGCTTCCCTTTGTGGGTAACCCGACCTTTCTCTCTGGCTGCCCTTAACATTTTTTCCTTCATTTCAACCTTGGTGAATTTGACAGTTATGTGTCTTGGGGTTGCTCTTCTTGAGGTCTATCTTTGTGGTGTTCTCTGTATTTCCTGAATTTGAATGTTGGCCTGCCTTGCTAGGTTGGGGAAGTTCTCTTGGATAATATCCTGAAGAGTGTTTTCCAACTTGGTTCCATTCTCCCTGTCATTTTCAGGTACACCAATCAAACAGAGATTTGGTCTTTTCACATACTCCCATGTTTCTTCTCATTTCTTTTTACTCTTTTTTTCTCTATAGTTCTCTTCTTGCTTCATTTCATTCATTTGATCTTCAATCGCTGATACCCTTTTTTCCACTTGATCGAATTGGCTATTGAAGCTTGTGCATGTATCACGTAGTTCTCATGCCATGGTTTTCAGCTCTATCAGGTCATTTAAGGTCTTCTCTACACTGTTTATTCTAGTCAGCCATTCGTCTAATCTTTTTTCAAGGTTTTTGGCTTCCTTGTGATGGGTTGGAACATCCTCCTTTAGCTCAGAGAAGTTTGTTATTACCGACCTTCCGAAGCCTACTTCATCAGCTTGTAAAAGTCATTCTCCATCCAGCTTTGTTCTGTTGCTGGCGAGGAGCTGCAATCCTTTGGAGGAGAAGTGGCGTTCTGGTGTTTAGAATTTTCAGCTTTTCTGCTCTGGTTTCTCCCCATCTTTGTGGTTTTGTCTACCTTTGTTCTTTGATGTTGGTGACTTACAGATGGGGTTTTGTTTTGGATGTCCTTTTTGATGATGTTGTTGCTATGTTTTTCTGTTTGTTAGTTTTCCTTCTAACAGTCAGGTCCCTCAGCTGCAGGTCTGTTGGAGATGGCTGGAGGTCCACTCCAGACCCTGTTTGCCTGGGTATCACCAGCAGAGGCTGAAGAATAGCAAATATCACTGCCTGATCCTTCCTCCAGAAGCTTCGTCCCAGAGGGGCACCTGCCTGCATGAGGTGTCACTTGGCCCCTACTGGGAGATGTCTCCCAGTTAGGCTACACATGGGTCAGGGAGCCACTTGAGGAGGCAGTCCGTCCATTCTCTGAGCTCAGACACCTTGCTGTTTCTTCAAGTTTTTATCCTATGTACTTTTCTTCTCCTTTTTCATTTCCTTTGCTACTTTCTAATATCTAAGTATTGAAGAGACTTAGGATTGAGTCCTTGTTTCTTTTATTTTTCTTACCTAACATTCATTCCCAATGTCATCTCACTTCATATCATGGATTTAAACAAGAACTATTAATACATACACTAATAGTTCCTCAAATTATATCTCTAAAATGTTGTGCTTCGCTAAAATCTAGACTCATAACAACTACCTACTTATCATTGCTACATGGATGTCAGACTTAACTGGTTTAGTATGGAACTCTTCACCTTCCTTTCCAAACTGAGTTTTCATTTCATTTTAGCAAACAGCATCTTTGTTTTGCTTGTTGTTTAGGTCAAAATTCTTAGTAGTCTGAAGCTCTTCTTTTTCTCTCACCTCTTCATCTGATCCAACAACAAATGATGTTGGCTCTACTGTCAAATTGTAACTGGACTCAAAGCATTCCTCATTTATTCCACTGTCTTGTCCCCAAGCCACCATCATTTGTCTCTTAGATTGTTGTGGCAGCTTCCCAGCTGGTCTTCTTATTTCTCCTATCCAGTTATAGGTTTGTTAACACAGAGACCAGAAAGCTCTTGCAAAAACATGAGTCAGTCATGTCACTTCTTTTCTTACCAACATTTCCTGGCTTTTTATGTCACTCAGAGTCAAAGTTCTTTTTTTTTTCAGACAGTCTGTCGCCCAGTCTGGAGTGCAGTGCCATTATCTCGTCTCACTGCAACCTCCATATCCAGGGTTCAAGTGATATTCCTGCCTCAGCTTCCTGAGTAGCTGAAATTACAGGATGCCACCATGTTAGGCTAATTTTTGTATTTTTAGTAGAGATGGGGTTTCACCATGTTGGCCATGCTGGTCTCCAACTCCTGACTTTCAGTGATTCACCTGCCTTGGCCTCCCAAAGTGCTGCGATTACAGGTGTGAGCCACCGTGCCTGGCCAAAAGTCAAAGTTCTTAAGATGTCCTACAAGGCCTCCATGATCTCCTTCTCTTACTTCTGAGAACTTGTTGACTATTCTCCCCCCATTCACCCCATTCTAGCTGCCTTGACCTTGCTGTTTCCTTTTCCTGGAATGCACTTTCCTCAGTAAGCTACCTGATTTGCTTTTCAGAGTCCTTCATGTAAATGTTTCATTCTCAATGAAGCCTTTCCTTGCCACCCTAA
Source organism: Hylobates moloch (assembly GCF_009828535.3). Classification (NCBI taxonomy): domain Eukaryota; kingdom Metazoa; phylum Chordata; class Mammalia; order Primates; family Hylobatidae; genus Hylobates; species Hylobates moloch. The sequence goes on from NW_026652281.1 coordinate 17,685,112, forward strand.
CTAAAATTTGTACTCTTTCAACAGTCCCTTTCCCATTTCTCTATTTATTTGTTTTAAAATCACTTATCCCATTTAGCATACTACTTAATATGCTACTTTTTTTCTTGTGTATTTTTTGACTCCCATCAGTAGAATATAAGCTTCAAGAAGATTTTTGAATGCTTGATAAATATTTATTGAATTAAAGAATGAATCTGTTTTTATTTATTTTATTATTAGGTCAAGTTCCCTAGCAATCCATTTCTCTCCTAACAGTTACAATGATATTTTAGAAACATAAACTCAAAAATTTCTCTAACTTGAAATGAAAATAAAATCTTTAACTGGGCCTGCAAAGCACTGCATGATGTGACTCCTGCTTACCTCAGAGAATTTATCTTGCTTCACTCGCACCCTTGCTGCAAGCTCCAGACACCTGCTTTTCTTAATGCTCTTGAGGACACCGAGGTCCTTTCTGCCCCAGGAGCCTTTAAATGCCTGGTTCTTTCTGCTTAGAATACCTCCAACCTCTACCTGGTTCTTTGGGTGACTTTAATTTCAGTCAGAGCTTAGTTTTTTAATATAAGTACTTCATTAGTAAAACTGCTTTTGTTGAGGTTAAAAGGGATAAAATATACTTAAAACATCAGAAAATTCAGTGACAGCATGATAGTTCCTAGCTTCATTCAACGAATTTTATTCAGGATTTTTAGTACTCTTTATTCAAGATTTTAGTATATTATTTGACTACAATATAGATTTTCACTTGGGTGTACTCACAGATGCAAAGGAGTATCTCTATTTTTGAGCAAGAGATTAAGAATAAAAGAGGAAGAAGGAGAGGGGAGACAGAGAAGATGAGAGAGGCAGATGCTGTAATAGTCTTCTCTTGCATCTAACAATATAAAGAGGAAGATGAAACAATCCCTACAAACAAAAAAGAGCATAGTTTATGCTCCAATCTTAAAACCACCAGGCAATGTTACTTTATTGATCCTTGCAAAGTCAGTGAAGTAGATGTTAGGAACTGTGTTTCTTTATTGTGCTTCTCAATTCTTTGGTGAAAAGCATGTCCCCTGGGTCTTACTGAGGGTAGGCAATAGCAAGGAGGTATGTGGATGGTAGTGCATAATGAATCCACTCTAACATTCCTATCTGTCTGGGCATTTAGCTTTTATTTCTTTATATTCTAAGAAATTTTTGGCATCTCAATCTCACATTAAATACATAATCTTGGCCGGGAGTGGTGGCTCACGCCTGTAATCCCAGCACTTTGGGAGACCCAGGGGGGCGGATTACCTGAGCTCAGGAGTTCGAGACCAGCCTGGCCAACATCGTGAGACACTGTCTCTACTAAAAATACAAAAATTAGCTGGGTGTGGTGTCACACACTTGTAATCCCAGCTACTTGGGAGGCCGAGGCAGGAGAATCGCTTGAACCTGGGAGGCAGAGGTGGCGGTGAGCTGAGATTGCACCATTGCACTCCAGCCTGGGCAACAAGAGTGAAACTCCGTCTCAAAAACAACAACAACAAGACCAAAACCAAATATATAATCTCTGGTAAATATATTCATATTAATAAATTAGGTCCCACTCAAAATTATATTCCATCCTCCGGTCTAACACTCTTAACGTCCATTCCCACATTTGCAATTATCTTGGAGTAAAAGTGGTCTCCTACCTTCTCAGATATTGCACTATCCCCTAGGATCATTAGACTTTACTTACATGTTTAGATGTAATAAGGCATCCTATTAATAAGATGCCTCTAGCAAAGCATCTGCTTCAGATGGGTTATTACAATGTCTCCAAGCAAGAGATGATGAGTCTTCTCAGAAGAGACTCAGAATGACCCAGGGATCAATATTGTCACTTTCATCTAAGTCTACCCAGATGTCCTCATTTCAAGAATCTGAGTTCTACTCTTTTCACATTAGTGTCCTACCTTTCACAAAGGAGAATGTGAGCCTGTGAATCAATTTCTGTTATAATTCTTCAACCTGCATAATTAAATTTTGTGTCTGATTTTAAGCACTATCTATAATCTTTAAGAAACAAAAGATTCTCTTGGCCTGCCATAGAAGTTCTCATTTTCTTGAACTTAGATTTAAAAAAATCCTTCTTTATTGCTTTTTGTAAGCTTTCCAGGAGGCATGCATAAATAAATAAATAAATAAATTTATTTATTTATTTCACTCCACAGTTTTGTAGTCACCACTACTGCCATAAAAGTCAAATACAGGAGCCCCCTTTTTTCCAAGACATTTGCTTTTAGGCACCTCATTTCACTCTCTTACAGATTATAACTTAATAAAATATGATACCACTGTATGACAGATGATCAGTATCCTATTTTTAATTGACAGGGAATTCAGCACAACATTCAAGGCTAATGGAATGACAAAAGTCCTAGGATTTTATTTTTGAGAACCTGTGTTCTGATCTCACTCGTAGTGCCAATTGCTGTATCAGTTGGGTTCACTTAGGAAAAAGAATTGCACTAGGAATTTCTACACCATGAGTTTGCCACCAAGAATTGAATGCATAAGTATTGGAGGGTTGACAAATCAAAATCAAAGCATGGAAATCAGTCATATAAAACAATTACAGGAACCAGCTGCTACCTCTGAGTCCGAGAAACAAAAGGATACTATAACCTAGGATTTTTGAATGACGAGTCCTGTAGAGTTTGGTCTCAGAACTTTGCATATCTGGGCCGGGCACAGGGGCTCATGCCTGTAATCCCAGCTCTTCGGGAGATCGAAGCGGGCGGATCATGAGGTCAGGAGATCGAGACCATCCTGGCTAATATGGTGAAACCCCGTCTCTACTAAAAATACAAAAAAATTAGCCGAGTGAGGCGGCGGGCGCCTGTAGTCCCCGCTACTTGGAGGCTGAGGCAGGAGAATGGCGTGAACCTGGGAGGCGGAACTTGTAGTGAGCTGAGATGGCTCCACCGCACTCCAGCCTGGGCGACAGAGCGAGACTCTGTTTCAAAAGAAAAAAAACAAAAACAAAAACAACAAAAACAACAAAAAAAAACTTTGCATGTCTGGATTCTGCCAGTATTTGTGAAGGAGTGTAATGGTCTTGATTTCATCAGTGTTGGAAGTCACTGGAGGCCAGAGCCAACTGTTGATGCTGAGGTGAATTGCCACTGCTCTAGCAATACAGGCAGCAATGGCAAAAATCCCAAGAAAACAAAACAAAACAAAACCAGAATAAAGCCCTTCTGCACTCCTTCTGGCTTCCAATCCCTTCTATTGCCTCCTGTTGACAGATGTAAAGAGCTGGCTGGCAAATGAGTCTGGAAAATGTAATTTGCAGATTCTCAGTGCAAGCATTTACATAAGAGAATATAGAAGAGTAGAGCTGGATGACAAAAGATACATGACATTCAACAAAAGAGTTACAGAGGCAGTGATTTTTTAAAACTGCCACCTAAAAGAGGAGTAGGAGTTAGGCCAAGAGGTGGAAAAAATATTCAAATCAGAGGGAACCACATATGCAAAGGCCAGGAGAAAGAGAGAATGGCATGTTTAGGTCACTAAAAATGAAACTCATGCCATTTTCTTTATATGACCCAGGAAACTGGTTAATGGACACTCCTAGTTAGAGATTGAGATCAAAGCAATAGTTCTTATGTTACTGCTGATGTGTTCTGATATTATTACAATAACAGAAATTTATGGCTTCACAGACGGTTCACATTTTCCAAATTCAGCATCTAAAGAAACTGCAAAAAATTTGGCTAATGTTTGTAATTTTGTCCGTCTATTCTTCTCTGTCCACACACACAGACACACACACACACACACACACACACACACACACAAGTCCCTTTGTATCTATGGATTCTGCACCTGTGGATTCAATCAACCTCAGATAAATAGTATTCTGGAAAAAAAACCTACTCCAAAAAAATAAAAGTGATACAAATAAAAAATTCAGTATAACAACTATTTACACAGCATTTTCATTGTATTAGATATTATAAGTAATCCAGAGATGATCTAAAGTATACAGGAGAACGTGTATAGGTTAATATGTAAATACTACACCATTTTATATAAACGACTTCAGCATCCTTGGATTTTGGTATCTGCAGGAGATCCTGGGACCAATTCCCCATGGACACTGAGGGATAGCTGTACACACACACACACACACGGTTTTAAAAAATGGTTTGGAATAAGAAACACTAAAGCAAATGAAGAAAAACCAGATTCATGTAATGTTCATGTTTTTCTGTTTTAGAGGTTTATTTTTCATAGAAATTTTCTATGAAAGGTAATATGCATTATATTTCAAAAGTTTTCATCTATTTCTTTTTGGTCTTGGTGAGAAGAACTATCTTATATAGCTACATGTGTAAGGTGATTTCAGCTTGTATGACTGCAGCCCAGTGACTTCAAAGACATTTAATGGTATCAAAGACTACGTGTGGGGTGAGCCTCTGAGAACAGGGGTGTTTGCTTCATGTACCTGATCTGCTGTACCTGTGGGCTTAAGGAAAGGGAAGAATGCCCAAACTGGTTGTCTAACTTAGGCTACTGTGTTTTACTGCTTAGATCTGTGCTTACATAGACATCTGGAATGGATACTTGGGTACCAATATCCTACGGCTAATAATGCCATGCAAAGCATTTCTGAATTTTACTTTCTTTAGAACTCATTGAAGCCTCAGATTCCTCAGAACTGGCTTGCTCCATGTACTGAGTACATGATACATGGCACATTAGCTACAGGACGACATGCTGATTTATGCATTTATGGTTTTGTTTAATCATCTGTCATCACTAATTGTCAGAGATAAAGATAAAGGTTTAATGCGTTTCTGTGACTTCCTGATGTATTGTTCTCTTTTGCTTTTAGGATCTAAAAAACATTGAGAATACTTTTTTTTCCTCTTTCATTTAATTTTTCTTATGGTCACCTTGTGCACATTAGCTGTGGTTAATTAAGAAAGGTGGGGCATTATGTAACTAAGGCATCCAGCTTACCTAATTTTCTCCTTCATCATAAACAAAAACAAGAAGCTCAACTAGAAAAAGAAAATAACCTATTATACCTCTTCCCAGGTGTCTGCATTTATTAGAAGAAATTATTTCTAACAGAATGGGGGAGAGAGATGAAAACACATATTTTTGGATGATTGGTTGGGAAAACGTACAACCATCTCTTGTTGGAGAGTATGTTAGCAATCGCAGCTGTTCATTAGTGGTCAGCCTTGAGTAATTAAAAGATTAATTAGAAGAGGAGATAAAAATGTGTTCACATTCTAAGAATAAAAATCACACTAATGAATAAATAAATACATTCTGATGAATAAATGAGCACATTTATGCTTTAATATATCTGAATTTCACTGTCAAGTTCTGCAGATAATCTCTAAGCATTTATTAATAATAGATACATCACATAGATTGTATTCAAAGCAAAAAGCTTTGTATTGTATTCAATCAAAATGAAAAAGCTGCTGTATAGTTCCACATTGCAAAGAGTGCCATCAGTCACATCCCCATAGCACTGGGTAAGAAAAGACAGCTTCAGTTTCATTATCACACCTGACATACCTCTTTACCTGCCTCTGATCCATCTAGATAAAGGAAACAAAAGGATCTGAACTGAGTTATCAGTCTGTGAGAGAGTGTTGTAGATTCTCCTTTCTTTTTTTGGGCAAAAAGAGAGTAGATTATTTTGATTTAAGCCAAATGAAGGAGTGACACTCCAAGAGATCTACTCACAGAGACTGGGAGGGTCTGAAGAAGGTGTGAGTGGCACTGAATTGAAAGTTGGATGTTTGCTTATGCAGTGGGTTTGAAATCAGGATGTGGAAAATGTGAGACTAGGGGAAAGAGAGTCGAGCATTAGGGAAGTCACACCTCCAGTGTTTAGTAGGTAAAGGACGATTCTCTCATGGACTAGGTGGGCACTGTGAAAGGGAACCGGGCTTCAGCCATGTTGCTGGAAACAAAAGGTCATGGACTATATGGCTGAGGAGTGGGAAGTCAGGGTGGATTGGGTGAGGTCTCTCTGAGTAGATTGTCTACATCAAAGAACTGAGTGTTCTCTGTGGGGCTTCCTGAAGAGTCTGCACATACTCTTACATGTGTGATAGTGGGCCCTTGAACATCTGTGACATAGAAAGCATCAACCATCAAGGAGCATGAGCAGCAGCACCAGGGAAGTCAGAAGCATTCTCCCCTTTCCTCCTATTTTCACCAAGGTTCCAAACCATGGAGAAGGGGCAACCCAGAAAAGGGAAGGGGAGGAGGGAGAGAAGTGGAAGAGCTGACACTGTCACTCTCCAAGTGCTGGCCAGTCCCAGCTAGGGAAAGATTACAGCATTAAACTGCACTTGAGGGTTAAGTTTTAAACTGTTTTTAATGTTACTAGACTGGTTTGTTTTATAACTGAAATTGACTATGACGCTTTCCATTCTGTCTGAAACGTCTTTAAAGGGAAGGTAAAGGAGACTTGATATAATTCACTGAAGAATAAAGTTTGGAAAGAATAAAGTTTGGGAAGAATAAATTCTTCTCATGGCTGTACTCCACTGAGTCAGATCATTCAATATAGCCATGAGGAACTGTATGGTCTTATTCCTGATCATTTCTGTATTTTCATCTTCTAACATAATCTTCTGAATTCCGATCACTTTAGTTCTACTGGTGCCAAGGTCTCTCCCATCTTAGATTGCTGTTCCCTCTGCCTGGAAGATTCTTTCCTGGATCTTCACAGCACTGGCTCCTGTTTCCCTCAGCTCAAATATCACTCTCTTACAGAGGTATTTCCTGACTGCTTGTTTAATGTCGTGAGCCTCCCTTGAGCAGTTACTTCATCTCATTACCCTGTTTATTTTCCTCATGCTATTTATCACCATCTCTAATTATTTTACTTACTTGTTTACTTGTTTATTGGCATTGTGTCTATTTTACCTCTGTATGTCTCAGTGCCTGGGCCATAACCACTCAGTGAACAGGGATTAATGAATGAATGAAACAAGCTTCAGTAATTCAAGATAACCTTAAGGTTATCTGTAAACAAGCAGAAAAAAAACCCAATTGCTATGTAACCCTCTTCCAAATGTAAACTGGTGGCTAATGACATAATTAATTGGGGCTCTAGCTTAAGGCTTTTCACTGTAGGGAAACAGATGTTTCCATAAGTTCTGGTTTCCTTGTAACAAAATCATTCCCTTTAGAAAGCAAAATGAAATAATAATTTGTGTTTACTATGTATTAGATGCTTTAAATATTTACTCATTTACTTCTACAAACTCTTTAAGGTCACCATCGCAATTTTGTAGATTCAGGATCTAACTATTTTATAGAATTGGAATCTAAGGCTTCCAATGAGTACATGACTAGTAATTTGTTGTGTCAGTACTGCATGCAAGCCTGTTTGGCTCCAAAGTCCATGGTCTCCCTGGAACATTGTATTACTTTCCATCATAGAAATCTCAGGCCATTACTAGTAGTAATGTCATCATACGTGACATTACTGGTGACTTTATGGACTTGAGATGCCCCCAACTCACTGTTTATGACTTTGGCTACAGAATCAAGGGCTCATTATAACAAAGTCTTGGATTTGTTTATCTTGTTTTGCATGTATTGTTTGGACAGAACCTTAAAGCCCTAAAGAATATAAACTGTAGAATCCTCTTTCACTGATTGTCTAAGACAAGGATTGTCTGTGCAAGTGATTTACTGGGAAGTGTTTCTAGGAGAAACTGTTAAGGGTGTGAGGCAGGTAGGACAGAGCAAGGCAGAAGCCAAGCAAGGGGCTAGTTTCAGGCAAAGTCCTGGGGAGGGTGTAGTGAATTCCTGCAGCGGCATTGCTGAGTAGAAGATGCATCTCAGAATTGTCTTGACTTGAGGGGAGGAGATGGGCTTCCATATTTCCCTGCCAGTCCTGCGCTAGAGGAGGAAGGTAGCGAGGTACAGAGGTAAACTTCTAGGTGCTTCTGGCTCCCTGCTATTGCAGCCCAAGCTGTGCCAGGACTCAAGAGCACCTAGTGGAAGACAGTCCTGCATAGAGAACTTTGGAGGTAAAAGCACATCAAAGCCTGAGGAAGGGTATGTGGGGATGGCAGAAGTGGTCCTGGGGAATTGGGGAAGCACCAATCAGTGCCCACTATATTGATCATAGCTATTTCATTTTAAAGGAAAATTTAAAAAGTCCTCTTGTACGATAAAAAATGGAAAGTTTATATTTGGTCACGATTGGGCTATTTAATTTAAGCTCTAGTGATAATTCTTCTCAGCTGGATATTTTTAAATGAAGGTAGAGAGTGACATGGTGTTTGCCAAGTTGGCCTTCAGTAGAAATGGCATGTGGTTCTAGTTGAGGCCTGGAGCCATAGGGAACAAGGCATCAGAAAATGCATTGGTCACTGATTTACACACAGTGACTGCCCTCTGACTCTGTCTTTATTGTCTCTTCAGCCCTAAACCTCAGCACATTTATTGCTTCAGAGGCCAAATGTGCTTAAGGCAATCTATGGGATGCCTATCTTTCTGGCTGCTTCTTTATACTGAGAACCTTTGTAGTTCTTTCATCACTCACAGTTAGACTTCATTTCTGTTCTGCAGTTTTCTGATCCTCCCTAGCAATTCCTTCCTTTGACATGCTGGCAGAATTTGGCTCTCTTATTCTTTAGCTCTTTCTGTCTTGTGTCTCTGTGTGTGTTTAAATTACCATTGTGCCCTTATTTTTATTGAAAGAACTTAAAATGACAACTCTGATAGTGCATCAACTTACTTTTATTTCTTTATGTTCCTTCCCAAATTCAATACTTTCATTTTTCCTTTTGTGTATAAATTACTCTTTAATAGCTTCAGTTTAATTTACTTTCAATTTTTGTTACAGCTCAAATTAATTTAATGACAAGAGGAAAACCTAAAAGAAGTTTAAGTATGGTGGAATCCAATTCATGGTTATTTGTCAGGGTTGAATTCAATTTACAATTATTTCCCAGAAGTGATTCCTTATCTCAGAATAAAGGTAATAATATCATTGTAAATATTTTCATATGTATTTTGCAAATTATTGACTAAGCAATAAATGCTGAATTTACTCATGTTGCTTAATTTTTTGTGTCAACTTGGTTGACCCATGGTTCCCAGGTATTTGGTCAGATGTTATTCTGGATGTTTCTGAAGGTGTTTTTGAATGAGACTAACATTTAAAGGAATGGCTTTTGAGCACAGATTACTCTACATAATGTGGGTGGGCCTCATCCAGTCAGCTGAAGACCTTCATAAGCCAGACTGACCTCCCTTGAGCAAGAGGGTATTCTGCCATCAGACTGCCTCTGAACTCAAACTGCAACTCTTCCCTGGGTCTCCAGCCTGCTGGCCTACCTTTGGACTTGTCAAGTGTCCAGAGTCACATGAGCCAATTTCTTAAAATCTGTCTGTCTGTCTATCTGTCTGTCTATCTATCTATCTATCTATCTATCTATCTATCTATCTATCCATCCGTCCATCTATCTATGTCTGTTTATCATGTTGGTTCTGTTTCTCTGGAGAACCCTGATTAATACATCTAGCTACTATTTTTTTTTTTTTTTTTTATTGAGACGGAGTCTCACTCCATTGCCCAGGCTGGAGTGCAGTGGTGTGATCTCAGCTCACTGCAAACTTCACCTGCTTGGTTCCAGTGATTCTCCTGCCCCAGTCTCCTGAGTAGCTGGGACTACAGGTGCATGCCACCACACCTGGCTAATTTTTGTATTTTTAGTAGAGATGGGGTTTTGCCATGTTGGCCAGGCTGGTCTCGAACTCCTGACCTCAGGTGATCCACTGGCCTTGGCCTCCCAAAGTGCTGGGCCTACAGATGAGCCACCATGCCCAGCCACAACTAGCTACTTTAAATTACTGTTAAAACCCTGTCCTTTCAAAATGGGAAAAATCCTTTAGGTGAAGGGGTTTAGTCATCAGTGAAATTACTTCAGAAATTATAAATGCTGAGGGAAGTCTATTTTTGATCATTACTATGGTCTGAGTATGTCCTCTAAAACTCATGTGTTGAAAATGTAATCCAATGCAATCGTGTTGGGAAGTGGGGCCCTTTGGGAGATGTTTAGGAGATGAGGGATCTACCCTCAGGAATAGATTAATGTTGTTATAAAAGGGCTTGACAGAGGCAGTTTGGCCCTCTTGCCTGTCTATCCTCTGCCATGTGAGGACAAAGTATTCCTACCCTTTAGAGGACACAGTGTTTAACGCACCATCTTAAAGTAGAGAGCAGCCTGTGCCAGAGGCCAGACCTTGATTTTTCACTTCCCAGCCTTCAGAATCTTGAGAAATAAATTTCATTTCTTTATAAATTATTTAGTCTGTGGTATTTTGTTATAGCAGCATAAATGGACTAAGACAGTGATCTACAAATAAACATACACATTAAAGGAAAATGGTAGCAAAGGCCAGACTCCACCATCCTTAGCCATTACTTTTGACTGAGTTTTATGCTTTGTCACTTTTCAGCCCTCTCTGCAGTGAACAGGCTATAGACTGCCTTCTGAAAAAGGCTTTAATATCTTTTTGTCAAATTTGAGGAATGTACAGTCTTTTTTTGAGAAAAAATGTAAATATCCAATGTTAAACTATAATCTGTATTAGAATAGTACTTAAATATAAACAAAATAGAAATAAACTCTTCTATTTGGTTCACTGTTATAACCCAGCACCTAAATTAGTGTCTGGCATATATTAACTATATCAGTTCATTCACTGGGGAATGAATGAGTGGATGAATGATTATAGTTCTTATAGAACTATGAAATTCAAAGCAAATTTCAATATTAAATATATAAAAATCAAATAAACTGAGATATTTAATAATATTCATTTGGTGTATGATATTGTTTTATGAAAATTAAATTTCTGCTTTCAGCCTGAATATGGTTCTATTGTTACAGTTAAAAAATGTTTGGCTTTAGCATTTCTGTTAAAATCACATGATGACTCAATTCTTTTCCAGTTTTATTTTCTCCTGAATTAGTATAGCAAAATCTATATTCCCATGTTGTCTTTTGGTCTTTAGTTTATATCAATGCATTATTTTAATGTACATACATCCAGTGGTGTGGTAGCAAATGTTTAACTACTAGCTCTTTGACAAAAACCAAAGTTTGATAATATAAAGGATGTGTAGCACACATAATCTTTATTGTAAATTTCCTATAGCTAATTGATTCTCGCAGAATGATTTTTTTTTATTTTGGAGGAGTTCTTTTGTCTTGTATAATCAATCTATGCAATTGATGAACAAGTGTATTTCCTATCTGAATATTGAATGGTATTTTTGTTTACATTAATGTAACATCAAAGTGAAATGATAAAGATGTATGTTGGAAGTTCACTTTTAAAAAAATCAATACTGTGAGCAACTTATTTGTTGAATCAGCTAATAGTCTTTGAATACTGGAGGAATATTTTTTAATTTAAAAAAAAATTTAAGATGAACTTTGAAATTTAATCTCCATTGTTAACATTTTTCAACCACTTTCTTAGGTCTAGACAATCAAGAAACAATAAGTCAAATCCTAATTTCAAGCTACCAATGTGATGTCACTGAATAAAGAATGGGAAAAAAATGAGCAGTAGCACACCATTCCATGTGTTTCTACCATACAGATACATTAGATGTAAATAAACTCGAGTATATATAATAGTAAAATAATTAGGAAGTGATAAGCTTTGAGTGTTTATTACTTTTGCTTTTAATATAATCTGTTTAAAGTTTATGCAATTTGATTTTTAATAAAGGCTGTGCTTAAAAATGAGATCTACCATAACTATGCATCTCTCTCACTATCTCATGATAATTAAAGTAATATTATTAGATGCTAAAGGGACCATAAATGCAAACAAAGGCAACACCGTGGGGCAATACTGGATAATGTGGCGGTCATCCAGATGCTCTACAATGTGCCTATGTAATTCTTTTTAGAATTTAAAAATTCATATGGGAACTCTAGAACCTCAGGGAATACATGTATGAATCCCAGGGCTCTTTGGCTTCTCACTGGGCCAATGCTGAGTTTTCCTCTAGAAGGCAGAGCAGTACTGTAAGGAGACTCACATGTGAATGTGATGCAGCAGCGTTTCACTTTAACGCTGCTGCCAGGGCATCATCCGTGGACTTTAGATGGGCCCAATAGTATCTTACACTTTGAAGCAGCTAGAAATCCCATTTAACACCCTAGTCAATAAGGTAACCCTTAAAAAGTGAGAAGGCTGTGCCAAAAGCCAGATGAAGTTTAAAAATTGCTTCCTTCATAAATTATTATCCCAGCATGTCATTTCTAGGACAGATTCAGATATATAAGCTGAGTTTTTTCTTACAAATTCTTTGAACTAGGGATCTAGATCTCAAGATTGAAAACAAAGTGGTGAGCATTCCTAAAAGAGAAGTGATGGGCATTCTTCTTGCAAAGAAAAGGAAGAAAGTGGAAGTAAGAGAAACTGTTTGTAATATGGACAGCTTTTAGGCAACGTCCTTTCTGCCTGGAAACTATCTATTTGCAACTGAATATTCAATTCAGAATAGTGTGATGTGTGATATACTCTGGTGAAGATCTTTTCTTGGAAACAAGAAGGACCATAGATGGTTGCCTATGATAGAGAAGTAATTGTGAATATGCCTATGCTTAAGTAACTTTATATTGGAGGACTTGGTCACCTAGATATTTAGATTATTTTCTTTAATGAGAATTTTAAAATAACTCATAGGTTTTTGAGAGTATACGTTTTGTATGCAGTCTTGAGTTTGGTGATTTATATTCCTGCATCAGCACTTCAGAATATTTCTTAGCATCTTCAGGGATATTACTCAGTTTTTAAAATAGTATTTTGTATTTTTATTTTTAAATGCATTAATATGTCAAATTTAGAGAAGAAGGTTTCAAACTTACTAAACAAAATCAGTGCCCAGCTAGGGTGGAAGAAGGGTGGAACCTGCTTTCTCTGCCTTGAACACTTTTTGCTCAGAAGACTCTCATGGCTAATTTCTTTACCTCCTTCAGGATTTTGCTCAAATGTAGCTTTCTTATTCAGACTTCTCTGCTGCATTAATCCGTTTTCATGCTTCTGATAAAGACATACCCGAGACTGGGCAATTTTATAAAAGAAAGACTTACAATTCCATGTGGCCGGGGAGGCCTCACAATCATGGTGGAAGGCAAACAGGAGCTGATCACATCTTAGATGGATGGTGGCAGGCAAAAAGAGAGCTTGTGCAGGGAAACCCCGCCTTTAAAGCCATCAGATCTCATGAGACTTACTCACTATCATTAGAACAGCATGAGAAAGACTTGCCCCTATGATTCAATTCCCTCCCACCGGGTCCCTCCCACAACATATGGGAATTCAATATGAGATTTGTGTGGGGACACAGCCAAACCATATCATTCTGCTTCTGGCCCCTCCCAAACCTTAGGTCCTCACATTTCAAAACCAGTCATGCCTTCCCAACAGTCCCACAAAGTCTTAACTCATTTCAGCATTAACTCAAAAGGCCACAGTCCAAATTCTCATCCAAGACAAGGCAAGTCCCTTTCACCTATGAGCCTATAAAATCATAAGCAGGTTAGTTACTTCCTAGGTACAGTGAGGGTACAAGCATTGGGTAAATACAGCCATTCCAAATGGGAGAAATTGGCCAACACAAAGGGGCTACAGGGCCCATGCAAATCCAAAATCCAGGGGGGCAGTTAAATCTTAAAGCTCCAAAATGATGTCATTTGACTCCATGTCTCACATCCAGGTCACACTGATACAAGAGATGGGTTCCCATGGTGTTGGGCAGCTCCACCCCTGTGGCTTTGCAGGGTACAGCCTCTTTCATGGGCTGCTTTCACCAGCTGCTTTCACAGGGTGGTGTTGAGTGTCTGTCGCTTTTCCAGGTGCGTGGTGCAAGCTGTTGGTGGATTTATCATTCTGGGGTCTGGAGGGGGGTGGCCCTCTTCTCACAGCTCCACTAGGCAGTGCCTCAGTAGGGACTCTGTGTGAGGGCTTCCACCCACATTTTCCTTCTGCACTTCCCTAGCAGAGATTCTTCATGAGGACCCTACCCCTACAGTAAATGTTTGCCTGGACATCCAGGCATTTCCATCATCTGAAATCTAGGCAGAGGTTCCCAAACCTCAGTTCTTGACTTCTGTGCACCTACAGGCTCAGCACCACATGGAAGATACCAAGGCTTGTGGCTTGCACCTTCTGAAGCCATGACATGAGTTCTGTGTTGGCCCCTTTCAGCCACAGCTGGAGTGGCTGGGACACAGGGCACCAAGTCCCTTGGTTGCACACAGTATGGGGACCCTGGGACTGGTCCACGAAACCACTTTTTCCTCCTAGGCCTCCAGGCATATGATGGGAGAGGCTGCCATTAAGACCTCTGACATGTCCTGGAGACGTTTTCCCCATTGTGTTGGGGATTAACATTGGGCTTCTTGTTACTTGTGCAAATTTCTGTAGCCGCCTTGAATTTCTCCTCAGAAAATGAGATTTTCTTTTCTATCTCATTGTCAGGCTGCAAATTTTACAAACTTTTAGATTCTGCTTCCCTTATTAAACTGAATGCCTTTAACAGCACTCAAGTCACCTCTTGAATGCTTTGCTGCTTAGAAATTTCTTTCACCAGATACCCTAAATCATCTCTCTCAAGTTCAAAATTCCACAAATCTCTAGGGCAGGGGCAAAATGCTGCCAGTCTTTTTGCTAAAACATAACAAGGGTCAACTTTGCTCCAGTTCCTAACAAGTTTCTCATCTCCATGTGAGACCACTTCAGCCTGGATTTCATTGTTCATATCATTATCAGCATTTTGGTCGAAGCCATTCAACAAGTCTCTAGGGAGTTCCAAACTTTCCCACATTTTCCTGTCTTCTTCAGAGCCCTCCAAACTGTTCCAACCTCTGCCTGTTACCCAGTTCCAAATTTGCTTCCACATTTTGGGGTACCTTTTCAGCAGCATCCCATTCTACTGGTGCCAATTTACTGTATTATTCCATTTTCACACTGTTGATAAAGAAATACCTGAGACTGGGCAATTTTACAAAAGAAGGAGGTTTACTGGACTTACAGTTCCACATGGCTGGGGAGGCCTCACAATCATGGTGGAAGGCAAGGAGGAACAAGTCACATCTTATGTGGATGACAGCAGGTAATAAGAGAGCTTGTGCAGGAAAACTCTCCCTTATAAAGCCATCAGATCTTGTGATACTTATTCACTATAATGAGAACAGCATGGGAAAGACCTGCCCCCATGATTGAATTACCTCCCACTGGGTCCTTCCCACAACATATGGGAATTCAAGATGAAATTTGGGTGGAGACACAGCCAAACCATATCATCTGCCTATTAAAAAAGGGTACAGCCCCAGAAAATCCTGTTCCCTTCCATGATTGATTTTTCATCTTAGCATTTATTACCACACAAGGTAGTATACCTTCTCTCTCACTCTTCTTATGGTCCAGACACAGGAACATAAAAATACATTTTTAAACAAAAATATTTAAATAATATCAATTTGTATTTTTTTTTTTACTGAATGATGTAACTTTGGATATTTGTCCATGTTTGCACCTCTCTATTCCTAACTGCTGTTTATTAGTAGTCCCAATAAAGATATATCATGATTTATTTATTCTGTTAGTGATGAACTTTTCTCCCCAGTTTTTCTGCCATTGCAAAAAATGTTGCAATAAAGATCACTTTACAACCTTCCTTTTACATAGTCACAGGTTTTTCTAAGAATATTTAAAAGGAAGTAGAATTTTGGGGTCTTGGGATATTGTTTGAATGATCCATTCTCCATAAAGAAAAATCACTTCAAAACATCCACTTATTATTACAGTTATGTTAAAATACATTTATTATTATCTCTTATAGCTATCTTGGTTGCTTGGGCTCAGTTGAGTGATTCTCATCTGAGTCTTCTTGTGGTTATAGTCAGATGGCTATTGGGCCTGGAGTCAGTCATCTGAAGGCTGGAGTGGGCTGATAGGCAAGAAAGGTTCTTTATTTACATGTGTGGAGCCTCATTTGGGATGACTGGAACTGATGGGGGCTAGTCAGGCATCTTTCTCTTTCCATGTGTCCTCTCTACATGGCTAGCTTGTGCTTCCTTACAGCATGGTGATCTGAGGATAGTCAGACTTCTTACATGACAGCTAGCTTCCCCCAGAGCAAGTGTTCTAAGGAGTAAGGTGCAAATATTCTTATATCCTGGACCTGGAAGTCCCTGAACATCATTTCAGTTGCATTCTGTTGGTTAAACAGGGAGAGAGGGGAGGGGACTACATAAAGATGTGTACAGTGCAAGACAGGGCTCATTTAGGGGCCATATTTGGAGATTAGCTACCAAGGACATGGGTTTCTCATTATATTTTAGGAGGTTGGGATTAGAACTAATGTCAAATTAAAATGGAGATTTAGTGAAAAACAAGCCACAAATTAATAGAATAGGTGTATTTAACCTTGTAATGCTACTTATATAGTGATTTCCTATAGTCCCTGAAATGATTTTGTGTTCCCAGTTGATCCACATAATGTGTTTCCAGGGAATTAAGCAATCTAGATCCAAGAATCTAGACATTTCACACCTGGGAATGACCCATATGTGTTTTTAGTTTCCTTTTGACGCTTTATAGATGAGGGAAATAGGGTTCAGAGAAGTTAGGGTAACATGTTCAAGGTAATTAGTGTAAGCAGTTTGTAGCAGGACCAAAAATAGTACTCAGGACTCTTTCAGTGTTCTTTCTCTTATGTTTTATTTTATTATAAGTCAGCGTCATTGAGTAATAGTGCATCTACTCTAGGAAGATGTTTGTATTCAAGTAAGTTTAGTAATATTGGAAGTGGTGTAGGTGGTAACTTTTATTACTTAGTAAGTAGGGTGTACGTTTTTTACACCCTACTTTTTTGGTAAACTATTTGCAATGTTTTTAAAATGACCTATCCCTTAGAAATACTATATGCATTGCTTCATTTCACTTGGTAATATGTTTCAGGGAATAAAATAAAGTTTTAACATATGTTTTGTGGTTGAAAAACCAGGGATCAACTTGTTTCACAAAACCGAGTCTAGAAGCTGGCTGGGAATGATTTTTGGGTCCCAGTTCATGGTCCACCACTGGGTGGTGAGTGTTGAAACTGCCAAAGAAACATAGGGATGCTTGGTACATGGGATGAGAAATAATTGGAACATACCTGGCATGATACTTCTAAGAAATCTATTCTGGTTTTTGGAATACAAATATATTAATTTCTTCTAAAACTTTCCTAGGAGATATGATGCAGATGTTATGGAGGGTGGTTGGGCCCTAAGTGAGTTCCGTGGTTCTCATGGAGTTCAGATGCTATTCATTGGCATATCCGAGATTCAGAGCTTGAAGTGGAACTGAGCTATTGAGCTCAACTACTCATCAGGAATTCTGTTGGTCTGGCAGGAGATAAACCTGGATGATTACCAGAAGCAGCTGTGGGCCAGATGGGACTGGCAATGCTTGCTGCAGCCTAATTCCCAAGAACTTCTGTGCTTAAGAAGAAAGGCATATGTTTTGTCCCCCTGCTGCCTCCACCCCAGACCAAGCTAATTCCACCCTTCATTCCCTTCTCTGTTCTCTGTCTTCTCCTCCCACTCAAACTTCACTCAGCGTCAGTGCCAACTTAAGAGTTCCTTCACAGCTTTCTGTGGCAACTTTGTCCTGCACTCTCAAATCTATTTCACCTGTTAGATTTTTTTTTCAAAACAGCATCAAAAAGTGAGTGTATTTATCATACTCAGCTCATAATAGAGAAAATTGGTGAATAGATTAATAATTCATGCTCCAGCATTAACTGGCAACAGAGAAAGTTGGTCACAGGAAGGCAGAAGAACCTCATTTTCTAAGAGTTAGAAACGAGGGGCTCCATAATCATTTGGCATCTGCTTGGTGTTGTATCTATGTTTAGAAATCTTCAAGACTCCTTGTTTAAAGTCTCGGTCAACTGTGGCCACAATGTAACACACTCGTTTGGGTTTACTCTCTGTACTAAGCCGTCGTCTGCATAGGTTCCTTTGTGTGTGCGTGGTAATCTTGAATCCTTGGTGATCCTTAGAGCCACTCAATACTTCTGCCCCCATTTCCCAATTTTAGCCATTACCCAGTCAGTTATACAAGGGATACACTTGGTATAGACTATTCATCATTAACTGTGCTAAATCTAGTTTGGCATTAATGGAAAAGTTGATAAAGTTGGTATCAATTAGGATGTGGTAGGGCGGGCCCAGCTGTGTATTATATTGTAAGAATAAGCAAGAAGAGGATTGGGAATTTCTATTTTATTCAGCTTGCTAGTATCTTTCTTTCTTTCTTTTTAGGTTTTAATCTGTCCTTTTCTTTAAGCCCCTGATCTCTGAGACTAAGCATTCACTTTATGGTTGCAGAATTCCTTGTTCTTTGTTGCTTCTCCATGTTCATGACATACTCTTATTTCTTCCAGAATCCTTACCTGTTAGATTATTTAGAAAAATGTTTGGAATAACTTTTCCCCTTGGGTTAGTAGTTGCTCTACATCAATGGTTCAACTCAGTGGGTGTGTGTTGGATTCATTTGGGGAGCTTGCAAAAATCCCTATATCCAGACTTATGGCCCAAATCAATCAAATCATAGTCTCTGAAGGTGAGACTCACCCACTTGCATATTTAAAAAAAAATAACTCCTCAGGCACTTTGGGAGGCTGAGGCGGGTGGATCACGAGGTCAGGAGATTGAGACCATCCTGGCTAACACAGTGAAACCCCGTCTCTACTAAAAATACAAAAAATTAGCCAGGCATGGTGGCAGGCGCCTGTAGTCCCAGCTACTCAGTAGGCTGAGGCAGGAGAATGGCATGAACCTGGGAGGTGGAGCTTGCAGTGAGCCAAGATCACGCCACTGCACTCCAGCCTGGGCAGTAGAGCGAGACTCCATCTCAAAAAAAAAAAAAAAAAAACTCCCCAGGTGATTTCAATGTTTAGCTAATTTGTATACTACTATGTATGCACTGTAAGTCCAAAGAGGGA
Source organism: Hylobates moloch (assembly GCF_009828535.3). Lineage (NCBI taxonomy): Eukaryota > Metazoa > Chordata > Mammalia > Primates > Hylobatidae > Hylobates > Hylobates moloch. Next base: position 17,704,154 of record NW_026652281.1, read on the forward strand.
AGGGATGGGAGTTAAACTCTTTTTTGTATGCCTCATGGTCCTTAGCACAGTCTTGGTCATAGAGTGGTGATTCTCAAGACTTAGTGCTTGGTTCATTGCTGGGAGACCTCAGTGGTCACAGGTGTGATGAATCAGGTACTTGGTTGCCATACTTCTTTAGCAGTCCAGAGAGGCAATGACCAAGGTGTTAAGATGTAGGCTCTGGATTGAAATCTGGGTTAAAATCCTGGGTACGGCTAAGTAGCTATATAACTTTGGGCAACTGAATTGAACTCTTTCTGCTTTAGCTTAACCATCTGTAAAGTGGGGAAAATTATAGTGTTTACCTCATAAAATTCTTTTGTGGATGAATTTTTTAAAATTGTGGTAAGAAACATAGAATCTCAATTGACAAATTTTCAATTGTATACAGTACAATACTTTTAACTGTACGGATATTGTTATACAGCAGATCTCTAGAGTGTTTTTCATTTTTGCACACTGAAACTCATACTCATAGCACAGCAACTCCCCATTTGCTCTTCCCCTCAGCCTCTGGCAATCACTACTCTAATTTTTGCTTCTGTGAGTTTGACTATTTTAAATACCTCATGTAAGTAGAATCATTTGTATTTGTCCTTTTGTGACTGGCTTATTTCACTTAGCATAACATCCTCAAGGTTTATCCGTGCTGTACCATATGACAGTATTTTCTTCTTTCTAAAAGGCTAAATACTCTTATTCCATTATATGTTTATACCATCTTTTCTTTATCCATTCATCAATTGTCAATGGACAATTACATTGTTTCCATCTCTTGCTTACTGTGAATAATGCCACAATGACCATGGGAGTTCAAGTATCTCTTGCTGCCTTCAAAATTTTCTCTTTGTCTTTGACTTTTGACAGTTTGATTATAATGTGTCTCAGTGTGATCTTCTTTGGGTTCATCCATGACGGACTCTTTTGGGCTTTGTGAATCTATATGTCCATTTTCTTTCTTAGATTTGGGAAGTTTTGAGCCATTATTTCTTCTACTTCTTTCTTTCTCACTTTTCCTTCTGAGACCCTATAATGTATATATTGGTGTGCTTGCTAGTGACCCATAGTCCATGGCTTTCTTCCCTCTTCTTCATTCATTTTTCTTTGTGTTCCTCTGATAGGATAACTTTAAATGACGTGTCCTTGAGTTCACTGTTTCTTTCTTCTGCTTCAAATCACTCCAGTGAATTTTCAAAGTCAGTTATTTTGTTCTTCAGCTCCAAATTTTTTATGTTTGGTACTTTGCAGTGTTTTCTATCTCTTTGCTGTTTTCCTGAGCTCATGGGGCATCCTTGTGAAGATCATTTTGAATTCTTTGATAACTCATATACCTGGGTTTCATTAAAGTTGGTTTCTAGAGATTTATTTTTTTCCTTTGGTTAGGCCGTGTTTCCCTGTGTCTTTAGATGCCTTGTTAGTTTGTGTTTGGATGCACACATTTGAAAAAAGAGCTACCTCCCCCAGTATTTACTGGCTTCATACAGGGATCTTCACAAATCAGACTGGCTAGTGATTCTGGTGACTTCTCAAAGATTTTTTTGGTAATGTGTCTTCTCCAGACTTATGCATGTAAATTCTTAATGACCAGTTTTCTTTTTTCTGAAGCTCATTATCTCTTTCTCCCTCTGGTGTTTGTCTGGAGTACTACAGGTTCTCTGCGGCTGACATTGGCCACCCAGGTTTTATTCTCAGTAGCATCCTGTCAGGGTCCCAATAGCATTCTGAGTCAGGTTAGGCAGAAATTCATTACTCAGGCAGGTGCTGGAGAAGCTGGAACATTGGACACATATTCCACTCCCTCGTTTCCCCCTGAGGGAGAAGCTGCCAAGTTGCATCAGCCTCTGTCCTCTGCACCATAGGTCCTTGGAGCAGCAGTAAGCTACTCAGCTGTTTTTTTGTTCTTAGTGATTCCCAGGCATCTAAAATATGCTGCATCCCACAAGTACCCAAAACGGATGAAACAGAAGCCAGACCCGCAGGCAGCCCTCTGAAAAGCTGGAAATGTCAGATAGAGACAGCAACTCTTTTCCTCCCCAGCAAGAAGTCAGGAGTTAGGAGTTTTCTCCCACTTGTGCTGTGCTGAACCAGAGGTAGGGGAGGATGGCAGGTGAGTTTGTTAGAATTCTCACCATCACCTTTGTTCTTAGTGGCTCCCATCTTGGTGCCGTTTCTTGTCCATGCTCATATTCATGTAAGACAGAAACCAGTCCCTTGGGTAGCCCCACAAAATGTCTGAATATTAGGCCTATGTTCCAGTCTTCTCTTTCCCTCCCCAGGAAGAAGCTGGGGGTTGAGAATTACCTTATGATCACTCTGGGCTATGCTGGGGATATGGACTCTGTTGAGTGAGTGCCACAAAATTTCCTTTTGGTCAGTGTGACTGGTTTCATGCTTCCCCAGGGTGCAGGAGCCTCTGACCTAGTTTCTGGATTTCTCACAAAGGGATCTGGTCCGTGTGTTGTTGTTGAATTATTGTCTGTAGGGGGAAAGAATGGTTTGGAGCTTCCTGTTGTGCCATATTGCTGATGTCATCCCCCAAGGAGGAGTGTTAATGCATAAATGACTTAGAAAGGTTCCTAGGATTTAATAAGCACTCAACAAGTCTTAGCTACTTTTATTCTTCTGCCTTAAGAAGGCTGAATTTTTTTCTTATATGCCCTATTACTTATGTTACTTTGAAAATTGATAAAATAATGTAATGAGAATTATAGTGTTAATAAAAAAAAATCCTGATATGTTGACTACAACTTCAAAAGAGAAAACAGAAGAACTAAAATGAAACCATATTTGTTTCTTTTGAATCGCTAACACACTAGTCAGTATAATTACTGGTTCTTTTAACATTGACATGAGAAGCATTGAGGGGCAGTAAGTAAACATCAGTGCTGCTTTATGACAGTTTCTGAACGGTAGAAATTTCTGTGGTCTACAACTACTGTGATCCAGAAGGAATTAGACTAACAAAACTCATAAGACAAATAAATAATACCATTAAACCAGAACCTCTTGGCAAGCTATAACAGATTCAGCTTTTTTTTTTTTTTTTGACATGGAGTCTCACTCTGTCACCCCGGCTGGAGTGCAGTGGCACAGTCTCAGCTTACTGCAACCTCCACCTCACAGGTTCAAGCAATTTTTGTGCTTCAGCCTCCTGAGTAGCTGGGACTACAGGTGCATGCCACCACGCCTGACTAGTTTTTGTATTTTTAGTAGAGATGGAGTTTCACCATGTTGGCCAGGCTGGTCTCGAACTCCTGACCTCAGGTGATCCACCTTCCTTGGCCTCCCAAAGTGCTGAGATTACAGGCGTGAGCCACTGCACCCAGCCTAGAGTCAGTTCTTATTGAAGTTACTTAAAATGCCACTGGACTTCTGTGGTAAGACAGGCACTACCTGGTTTCAAATCTTTGTTTAGAAAGGCTTTGTAGATGGCAATAGTGGGCATATATATTCATATTCCTCTGTAGATATAATATATGTCATTATAGCAATTTCTAAAGCATCGCTATGGTTAAGACACTATATCTGAACTGGAGTACTTTTGAGAGTAATAGGGGGCCAGGATAACAGTTCTAGAGTACCCCAGAACTTATAGTCACCCTATGGTCACCAAGAAACATCAAATCCATTCATGGTAGAAGGAAGATGTTAAAGCCTATGAGATTGCCCCTCTCTTGGCTCTCATCTGAAGGCTTCTCCATTTTGGCCCTGTTTTCCTGTGTGTCTGGACATTTATACATGTCTGGCAGTGGCTGGTTGCCTAAGGCCATAGATAAATACAGTTCTTGATTTTGGACATGGGTTAAAAAAACAATTGTGGTGGATCTATGGAGTTAAAAATTAAATATACTTTTCTCTGAAGGGAAATAAATATTACATGAAGGATGTCCTTACCTTCAACTGTAATGAAGAATGTGTTAGCTATATTTATGTCTATATTTCTATTTATATATCTATCTGATCATCTATTTTTTCTCTTGGCCTGATATGGTTTGGCTGTGTCCCCACCCAAATCTCAACTTGAATTGTATCTCCCAGAATTCTCACCTTTTATGGGAGGGACCCGGGGGAGGTAATTGAATCATGGGGGCTGGTCTTTCCTGTGCTATTCTCATGATAGTGGATAAGTCTCATGAGATATGATGGGTTTATCAGGTGTTTCCACTTTGCTTCTTCCTCATTCTTCTCTTGCTGCCGCCATATAAGAGGTGCTTTTTGCCTCCCACCATTGTTCTGAGGCCTCCCCAGCCATGTGGAACTGTAAGTCCAATTAAATCTCTTTTTGTTCCCAGTTTTGGGTGTCTTTATCAGCACTGTGAAAACGAACTAATATGTGGTTCAAACATGTTAGAATTTCTTCTTGAGCCCTGCATTCTCTCACTAATTAGAACTATTCTTTGGTGATAATCTAAAGAGAAGTCAAAGGTGAGCAACACAGTAAGGGGGAAGACCACGTTAGAGGCTTGTCCCCAAAATTTTTCTGTGATGTGACGTTGATAGCACTTAATCACTTAAAAAAAAGTTCTAAAATCTCTCTGGAGCCTCTTAGGATGCTTTTATTTAAAACTAGTAGCTTCTGGAACGTTTTCCATGGTTCAGCTCCCATGGGTTCCTATGTGTAGTGCAAAGCTTGAGAAATATGTCAATACTTCCCTTAAGTCAGAAATTAGTTTAGCTTCTTGAGGTCACAGATCAGATGTACTGTTGTAGTTTTATGAGATTGTAACTTCTCTGCATGGTTTATGCTCCTGTTTTTAATTTTTGGAAAACAGATTCTCTGGTTGCTGCTATTCCACACCCGACATGCTGAATCCTGCTTTTCCTTCTTCACTGTTTAAAACAGGGTGATGTTTTTCTGCATTACACAAGTAACCTTGAAATGGAGACACTGATCTCAGGGGTTTAGGTCCTGTTCATTTTCTCCTGTTAAAACCCAGAAATGTAGTCATGGAATGCATTGGCTTACTGAAAGTTCCCTGGGGCTTTTGACTATGCTGCTTTGAATTTCCTGCATTCTTTGTTTTTAAACTATGTGCGTGTTTTGTGCACCTTGAATATAGCATCAAGGCAAAATTTCTGGAGAGAACAGTGCAAAGAATGTACTTCTCTAGAAAAAGGAAGTCTAGATAAAATGGTCTTTCTGGGTTCCCAAATGCATGTATTTTATATCTTTTGTTTGTTGAAAATTTTTGCTTCCTAATAGATTACCTTTAAAATCTTTTTATATGAAAGTACCTGCAGCAAGGGCATTAAAAAATCTCACATCTGTATGAAGTTATTTTGGGGGAAGTCAATTGAAAAGCAGAATAATAATTAAATAACTTTGAATAACTCTTACATTCTGGGTTAATATGAATCTGCTTTCCTCTGTGTCCAGTAGTTTGAATGTTTTGAGTCAAGTAAAGGCAATGTGAAAGAATGATTAGCATGGGTGAACTTTTGGACATGCAAAGCTCTTTTAGGTCCAGATAAGCAGTATGACAAAGTGGTGAAGAGTCCTGGCCACAGCTGGACATTTCCAAGTTTGAATTCCTAGACCTGTTCTTACTGGGGCTACCTTAGACATGTTATCTAGATTTCCTGGGCCACAGTTCTCTCATCTGTACGGATAATGATACCTAATTCACATGGTTGTTGTGAGGGTTAAATGAAATAAAAGCATAAAGCCAATTAACTGACACATTGAAGTATTCAATAAGCAAAAGACATGTTTCCTCATTTATGACACCAATGAGTACAGGGGTGCAGTCTGACCTTTCAGAACTACTCAGCTCATTTTTATTCTGCTGCTTTTACTTTCCCAGTATTAGGAAAAGCAAACCTTCACGCCATGATTCAAATGAAATCTCTTGAAAATGTGAGGATCATTTAAGTCACTAACCTATGTTGCTCTTTTCCAATACTTGCTCATAATCTTTATACCCTTCAAAGAGTGGGGATAGAGTTACAGGGCCTTTGTTAAATAAAGTACCTTCTTCCAAAAAAACCCCCACTAAAACTGCAGACAAATAGAGTTGCAGAAATCAACATAATACCTATTTTTATTACCAAAGGAGCTTGCAGATTTCTTCTCAGTATCTTTAAAACTCATATTAAATGTTTTGCAACATTGATTTATTAAAAGTACTATTTAATATAATTTTGTTCAACTCTGTAATGATAATGGCTAGCATAAGATGCTATGTGTTGGGCATTGTACTACGTACTCCATGAGGACTGGAGTCTCACAACTATATTCCTTGTTATATCACCCAATTAATGAGTGAGAAAATGGAATCTAAAAGAGGTCAAGTAAAACTGCCAGCAAAATGCAGAACTGGCATTTGGAAACTTGACCTTGAAATGTTCACGGTGCTGATAAGGCCTCTCTACCAGTCTGCCTAGATAATAAGATTTAGGATGACCAGCTACCTGCTTTCAATCTGGGAGTCTAGAATTTTAGTAGTTGTGGCTATGCAGAGAGTGCCTGTGTGACCAGTCCCCTATGAAAACCTTGAGATCTGAGTCCTACAATGGCTTTACTGGCAGAAACATTATACATATGTTGCTGTATTTCACTGTTGGAGTGGCAGTGAGCTCTGTGTGGCCCTTTCTGGGAGAGCATAGGAAGTCTGCATGTGAATGCAACCAGACTCTGTCTGCTGTGTTCTATGCCTTGTCAATTTGGCTGTATAGCCTTGCTTTTTTGTTGTAAAAAATCTTTGCCATGAGTGCAAATCTATACTAAGATCCATCAGTTATTCTAGGGAGGTGCCAAATGTGTGGGTGGTTGTAGAACTGCGGAAACAAGTGGTAGTCAAAGTCTGACACAGGTGTGGACGTGACTATTGAGAGGACAAATTATCCATCAGTTAGGAACTTTATTTACATCATCTTCCTAAAAATTGCAAATGGTATTAGTTAGTAGAGCAGAAGTTACAGCCCTTTTAGGAGCCTCAGCTCCAACACTCCATGTTGGGTTATTATATGGAGTATAATATGCACTTTGTAAACTATATGCATAGAGACATACAATGGTTAAAAACAGGCCAGTATGTCCAATGTCTGTCTTCTTTTTGTGTGTATCCTGTGTTTTTATTGTTTTGCAGCTGAATGCCAAACATAGAAGATAATTACAAATATTCAGCTGTGTGAAAGTGAAGATAGGGCTTAAGTACAAATAGGAGACAAGAATTTTTAAAATAAATGCTTAAATATGACTTGTGTTCTACAAACATCTGGAAGCTAGGTCTGCATTGCTGAGCTGTCTCATCTGTGGGCCCATAATGATGATCATGATCCCTCCTCCCACACAGTAATCAATGCATGGGATCAGGATGCCAATGGCATTGTGGAAATGGACTAATACAGTAAATTGGTACCACAGAGATTGAGGTACTGCTATAAAGATAACCTGAAAATGTGGAAGCTCCTTTGGAACTGGGTAACAGGCAGAGGTTGGAACAGCCTGGAGGGTTCAGAAGAAGACAGGAGGATGTGGCAAACTTTGGAACTTCCCAGAGACTTGTTAATGGTTTTGACCAAGATGTTGATAGTGATATGGACAATGAAGTCCAGGTTGAGGTGGGTCTCAGATGAAGATAAGAAACTTCTTGGGAACTGAAGCAAAGGTCACTCTTGCTATGTTTTAGCAAAGAGACTGGTGGCATTTTGCCTCTGCTCTAGAAATCTATGAAACTTTGAACTTCAGACAGAGATGATCTGGAATTGAAACTTATGTTTAAAAGGGAATCAGAACATAAACGTTTGGAAAATTTGCAGCCTGACTACGCAGTAGAAAAGAAAACCTCATTTTCTCAGGAGAAATCCAAGCCAGCTGCAGAAATTTGCATAAATAATGAGGAGCTGAATGTTAATCACCAAAACAATGAGGAAAATGTTTCCAGGGCATGTCAGAGATCTTCATGGCAGCCCCTCTCATCACAGACTTGGAGGTCTAGGAGGAAAAAATGGTTTCATGGGCCAGGGCCTTGGGCGCATGTGCTGTGTGCAGCCTCGGGACTTGGTGTCCTGTGTCCCAGCCACTCCAGCTTTAGCCGTGGCTAAAAGTAGCCAGGGTGAAGCTCAGGCTACTGCTTCAGAAGGTGCAAACCCCAAGACTTGGTGGCTTCCATGTAGTGTTTGGCGTGTGGATGCAGAATTCAAGAATTGAGTTTTGGGAGCCTCCACCTAGATTTTGGAGGATGTATGGAAATGCCTGGATGTCCAGGCAGAAGTCTGCTGCAGGGGCAGAGTCCTCATGGAGAACCTCTGCTAGTGCAGTGCAGAAGGGAAATGTGGGATTGAAGCCCCTGCACAGAATCCTTGCTGGGGCACTGCCTGAAAGAGCTGTGAGAGGAGGGCCACCATCCTCCAGACCCCAGAATAGCAGATGCACTGACAGATTGCACTGTATGCCTGGAAAAGCCACAGGTACTCAATGCCAGCTCATGAAAGCAGCTGCAGGGGCTGAACCCTGCAAAGTCACAGAGGCAGAGCTGCCCAAGGCCATGGCAGCCTACCCTTTGCATCAGTGTGCCCTAGATGTGAGGCATGGTGTCAAAGGAGATTATTTTGGAGCTTTAAGATTTAATGACTGCCCTGCTGGATTTTGGACTTGGATGGCCCCTTTGTTCTGGCCAATTTCTCCCATTTGGAATAGGAGCATTTATTCAATGCCTGTACCTCCATTGTATCTTGGAAGTAACTAAGTTGCTTTTGATTTTACAAGCTCCTAGGCAGAAGGGACTTGCCTTGTCTGAGATGGGACATTGGACTTGAACTTTTGGATTAATGCTAGAATAAGTAAAAACTTTGGGAGACTGTTGGGAGGGTATGATTGTGTTTTGAAATGTGAGGACACGGCATTTGGGAGGGGCCATGGGTGGAATGCTGTGGTTTTGCTCTGTGTCCCCACCCAAATCTCATCTTGAATTGTAATCCCCACATATCAAGGGAGGGACTTGGTGGAAGGTGATTGGATCATGGGAGTGGTTTCCCCCATGCTGTTCTCATGATAGGGAGTGAGTTCTCATGAGATTTGGTGGTTTTATAAAGCGCTGTTCCCCATTCACGTTCTCTTCTCTGCCCTGCTGCCTTGTGAAGGTGTCTGCTTTGCCTTCTGCCATGATTATAAGTTTCCTGAGGTGTCCCCAGTTATGCAGAACTGTGAGTCAATTAAAACTCTTTCCTTTATAAATTACCTAGTCTTGGGTAGTATCTTTATAGCAATGTGAAAACAGACTAATATAACCAGAAATCACAACTAATTTGTACACATCTACAAGATTGTGAGGGGGTAAACAATGGCAAATAGGATCTCTGAGTCATAAAATTGTGAAAAAAACTGTTCTCACTTGCTAGTTTTTTGTTTTTCTCAATTTCTCAGAGCAAACATTACTTTCACAATGAGGTAATGTATTAATGTTTATTATTTATTTTGAAATTTTGAAATATGCTGGGATCTTGGGAAGGTCAAGCCCATTCATCAAAATATTTCTTTTTGGGAAGAAGTTTACAAGACCCTATGTTCAAGAACATTTAGATGTTAGAGTCATGAAAAAGGTCGGGGTGAACCCAAGTCCCATTGAGGAGGTGGCAAAGAATGTCCACACTACAACATTTGAATATCCAAGTGCTGTTTTTAATGTAAGGTACTAGGATTAATTTTATTGATGGGGTATCAAAATCAAGCTATTTGATAAACACACAAGCACTTCTAGTCATCAATAAACTACTTTTATTTTGTAAAATTTTATAGTAGAAGCAACTTTAAGAAATACTTGTTTTAGTAAGTATTTCTTCCCAAGATGAGGAGGCTTAAGCCTAAACAAATAAAGTGATTTTTGCTGAGTAGTAATGAAGGAGTGGCAAAATCAGGGTAGAAGTCCGTTTGCCTAGGTTCTGGGTCAGTACTCCATGGGCTGTGTTTAATTTTCCTTAAAGTGACATTTTTCACTAATTAAATGTCAGGTTTTGGCTTAGCTATCTTTTTCTAGGCATTACAAACCCAGTATAGTAAAGTAATTCTGTTTGCTTCTAGTTGCTCAAAGAAATTAGGTTAAACATTCTGGATTAACTTTACTCTTTTTGTAAGAGACTACCCAAGAGACATTGTAAGAAACATTTCAAGTGTGAAAATGCTAAAGCTGGACATCTAGAGAAAGTAGGAATGGAAAGTGAGTCTGAGAAATAATTAATAGATTTTAGAGAAGTAGATCAAATAATCAGTTGGGCAACTGTTTTATGAGTTGTTGGAGTCAAGCTTAGTGAGCGTGACTTGGTTTTATAAAGCGCTGTTCCCCCTTCACTTTCTCTTCTCTCCCCTGTGAACCCCCAGTTATTTCCAATAGCTCTGGGATTGGCTTTACAGGTACTCCATTTCCAAGACTACTTTTTTTGTTTTCTTTTCCTTTCTTTTTTTGCACAGTGAGAGCTGCCAATGCCAAAGCAATTGACAATGTTTCATGGAAAAAATAAAAGCTCTCTGTAGTGGGTATTAATGGTAAATTATTTTTAATGATTTTTTCAAATTACAATTTAATCAGAAAAATTATTATTTGACTTGTCCTGTTGAGTAAATACTAAATGAGTTACACTACATCTGTCTCCACCACACTTTCTGAACCTTGACAGTCAATTTTAAATGCATTTCCTATTTTGTCCTTATTCTGGGAGTAGGAAACTTACATAGCAGAGTCCCTGGAACTGGGCTCTCTCTTTCATTTCACCTCTCTCCACACCGATTTGTTAGCTATTTAAGCATTTAACAGGATATGGATTTTTTCATTTCCACCTGCCAAAGAGAAACTTGAGTGGCCAAAAAAATCCAAAAAACCAGAAATAATTAAATGTAGCTTTTGAGAGTTCATAAGTAAAATTAAAATTTCAATATAAAAGGAAAAAGGAAAGGCCTTGAATGAAGTGTCTATGTTTTCCTAAAATATGTAAGCTAAATCACATACACATCTTTGATACCTAGAATAAAACTTTGTAAGTTCACAAAAAAGCAATTTATAAAATAATTTTAGGTTTATGTTAGAGGACATCTGATCAAAAATAATACTAAGGGGACACTGCCATGAGGCCTGAAAATTAACTTGGTTTTCATTGTGAATATCAAGTCTTTGTAGACACTATCTTGTGTGTTATATGCCTGACCTTCCACAGGCTGGAGAGGTCCATTTTTTGTCCTACCTAAGAATTACAATGAGTTCAATTCCTGTGCATCAGTTCAACTCCTACTTTTGTGAAGATGGGCTTGGAAGCTAAGCAACTACCTGTTCTTCCCATATGCAAGATTCAGCTTAATGATGGCTGGTGGAATGTCATGAGACTACTTTTGTTCATCTGTTTTGAGTTTAAAAGAAACACATTCGAATTTATACTTTCAGTTGAATCATGGAATCATGAATGTTAGTGCTAGAAACAAATATATTGAGGTCCAGTCTTCACTGCTATCCAGTCTCCCTCATTCATACCTAAAAGAATTGACAATGGTGACGTCCAGTGATGACATTTTGTTTCTAATTTGGGATACCTCTTTTATTCATAGAAGCATTAGAAAGTAAAAAACATGTCAAATTTCTCAGGACTTAAAAAATTTTGAAAAATAACCCAAACTTTTCCCTTTCCATGTGTAACTAATATAACTTACCTCTTAGAAATGGAATGGCCAGCAGCCGGGCGCGATGGCTCACGCTTGTAATCCCAGCACTTTGGGAGGCCGAGGCTGGCGTCTCAAAAAAAAAAAAAAAAAAAAAGAAATGGAATGTCCATGTTTTGAGGCATCATTTTATATTAAACATCCATTCCATGAAAAGCCAAGATTTCACCTAGGCTGGTGAGACAAGATTTTCCAAGTATCCTTTTAAATATATTCCATAAGTGTTGGCTTTTTTTCTTTATAAATTGTAGGAGTGATGCGTTAATACACAGAAAGAGAGGGGAGGGAAGGAGACAGAGGGAGGGAGGGAGAGAGAGAGAGCAGGAGAGAGAGAGAGAGAGAGAGACTAATTTTTAAATTTTGATCTCTTTACTGAATAGTAAACTACTCAAGTGTGGTTTAAAATTTATCTTGACATTTATTGCATTTTGGCTTTCTATTCCATTTGGTTTAATAGAAATACACAGTCTGGGGTCAAGTCACCTAATCTCAACCTTGATCTGAACCTTTTAAGACACTTTCACAACTTTCATAAAAATATACTATGAGAGTTCAAATAGTAAGAATTTTTTAATAGAGGATATTCTTGTATTTAAAATTCTAAGTCAGGGATGGGTGCTAACATTCCTCTTTCTAAGGTTATGTACAGATTTTAGATAAAATGGCCAGTACCTGTTCTGGCAGACCAGAGAAGCATCCTTTTTATGTGAAGAATGTGATTCTACTTTTATAATCCAGGGATGTCCATGAGAATCTGGATGATCTTATCCAGAGACCAGGCGCCATTCACACTTTTCTCTCTGTTTTCCTTGCTTATGATTTCCTTCCTCACAGTAAATGACAGAGCTCCAGGTTTTATACCATCAGTCAAGCAGCAGTAGGATGAGGGAGGGATGAAGTGGCATGGCTTCTCCTCTAAGAACAAGTTCAGAGGGGATAGGCATCACTCTTTATTACAGTCTGTTGCGTAAAATTTAGTCACATGGTGATGTGCAGCAAAATACAGGGCTGAGAAATTTAGTTCTTATTCTGGGTAGACAGGTGTGCAGCAGAAATCAAGGGTTCTATTCCTATAAGTGCAAAGGAGAGAATGGATCTGAGGGGAGCCACTGGCAGTCTCACCAGTACTGTTTGGTAGTTAGAGTCATCTTGGGTACTCTAAAAATATGTAATACTGGGCCTCAACCCTGGAGATTCTGAATCAGTAGGTCTGGTTTAGGCTTACTGGTCAAAATGTTCCCAGGATGTATCTCAGTGATGAGGCAAATCACCAGAAAGTTATATTCTGGAGGAATTGCCTTTTCAGAAAACCTATTATGCTCTCAAAGCTCTCAAAGGGAGAGGTATGGTAAATAGCTCTATGTGAAGCATCTGTGCACTTTTTTGCAAGTAGAACTTCTGTCAAGAATATTATGCATTATGTTGTTTAGTCCTTATGTAAAGGAGGACTTATGACTGATTTCTTTCAGCACTCAGAGCCAGATAAATACATTTATTCTTCTACACACTTATTTTGTTGTATTAGACAATTAAACCCGTGCAATCTACTTATTTTTTGTCTTTGTTTCAGCTATAGAAAGCAAAGCGCTTCAATGTTCAGGTGTTGTAGCTTTTCTTAGAATTTGTGCAGATAATTTCTTCTGTCTTCTGACAAAAATAATAAAAATAGGAGTTTCTAAGTTTTGTAAATTTGAAATACATTGTGAATAATGACAATACCATTTAATTTTTTTTTTATTATACTTTAGGTTTTAGGGTACATGTGCACAATGTGCAGGTTTGTTACATATGTATCCATGTGCCATGTTGATTTCCTGCACCCATTAGCTCGTCATTTAGCATTAGGTATATCTCCTAATGCTGTCCCCGCCCCCCCC